>NW_009935157.1:95052-128883 GCF_000696875.1 Nestor notabilis | reverse complement strand
GATACAATTCAGCGGCACAAACTGCCCTGGCAAGCTCACCACAGACTATAAAGACAGCTTCACCATCCAGCACAGAAGCAGGCACTTATATACAGGCACCTAACTGTGGATATTTTAAGTAAAATCTAAATCCTACTGACTGGGCTTTTATAGAGTCGGGTTTTGGGGTTAGGAGTGGGGGTTTTCCTTCCATTTCTCCAGACTAAGGAGGACTATTAGAGAAGCTTTTGGGAATGAATCTTTTAAGATCACTTAGTCTCTTAAACTGACTGAGTCTTGCCAAACAGGAAAATTTGTTAAGCTTAAGGTTATGAAGGTCAGAAGCACCATATATAATTCCCAATAAGCAGAAACATCTCACACAGGTTCTCTTATCAAATACTAGGGCTAGGATAGCTATATATCAAAATAGGATGTCAAAATAGGGTATCAGGCAGTCTCAGATTCTCATCATCTTATTACCCATGCCAAATCTCAGCGTGATTGCTACAAGCATGTCCTTTATTTTAGTCATAAACTACGATTTCAGTTGCTAGTGAAGCTGCCTATAAACTTGCATATTCAGTCAGCATTCTGGCAGAGTACTACAGCATGAAGACACAGAAGGCTAAACAGCAGAGCTATAAATAAAGTGGGACCCTGCTTCCAAGAAACACTGACACCTACACAGCTCACTATCTGTAATTCAACAGACTACAGAAAGACCAGTTTTCCACACTCATCTTCAGACTGGGCAGGGACAGGGAGAGAATATGACTGGAAGTGAATCAAAAGGGGAAAAGAGTCTTATGACCAAATGGACAAATACAAAAGAAATAGGTAATATGTGGCTCAGAAAGATTTAAATTAACTGTCTTGTGGTAGAGTTACAGAAGAGACAATTAGTAACTGACAGCATGCTTCCTTTTGCAGTTAATATGTAACAAAGAGGCATTTTGGTTACATTTTCTGAAAGTCCATGTATTGTCAGAACTCTGATTTTTTTGCCTGTACTTAAACCAGAGGAATTTCAGAATTGCTTAGATTGTTCCTGTATTTTAACTCTTTGCTTGCTTACTTGTTTATTTCCTTGTAGGTACAGACTTCTTCAGAACAAACTTTTGAAAGAGATACAGGGACAGGACTTTGAAATGTGGGGAGTCTGAACATCTTCAGGCTGTGTATTTCTACCCGATGGCTCTCAAATCATTATAAATGCTGCAGAAGGTGAAGGGCAGAGGTAGAAGGATGTAATTTTTTATGTATCATTAACTTCTCCTTCTTGAGTTGGAACAGATCATTTCTGTCATTTCAATAATGTTGCTAACAGCAGAGAATTCTTTCCTGTGTTGTAAGCATTTGAAGAAGCAAAATTGCAATTCTAGTCCTGATGCCACTGTGTTGCTTTGAAGAGCTGTGGTAGACAAGGCTATTGCAACGGAATTACAATTCTGTAGGTATAAGAGTGCCTGAGCCACAAACCTTCCTAAGTATCTACCTTCTCACCCAGAAACTGAATGCAGAGACATACCTTACATTCTTGATACCTATAAAACAGAGTCTGGGGATTTTGTAAGGATTTTTTTTGTAACAGTTGGTTGAGATTTAGAAAAGGAACATTCCAGATTTATTTTTTTCTGGTAACTTGGAATTCTTTCTTTAAAGGAGAAAATACAATGTTTCTCTTTAAGAGATTTGGGGTACTGTAACAGATGTACAGATATAGGTGAAGTAACTTTCCCATAGAAGTACTGGAATAAATAACTCAGAAGTTTGTAAGCACCTAGAGGATAATAAGAGAAGAGCAACAGCCAATTTATATTCATCAAAAACAAATCCTGTCAAACTAATCTAATTCCTACTATGACAAGGTAGCAGGCTTTGCTCATAAGGGAGAAACAGGAAATGTTATATGCTTTGGCTTTAGCAAAGCTATGTCACTGTTTTACATGAAGGACTTACGTACTTACAAAAAAAGTTTGAGAAATATTATCTAAGTGAACCTCTAGAGTGTGGGATTACAGAGCTACTGTCAAAGATGCAAAGTTAGAGAGCTAGCACCACCAACTCCCCTTCAATACAGTTGGCTGTTTAGGATTCTGTCCGATGTCTGGTAATGTTCATGATTTCATAAATGGTTTGGACAGAAGAATAGAAAGTGTATTTATTACAGCCACAGAGAGCACCCAGGTGAGCATCTGCAAACATGATGGGGAAAAGAACAGGAATTCAGAACAGTTGGAGACAATACACTGAAAGCAATAGTTGCATCTGTTTAGCGTTCACTAAATATACAAGAGCGACCTCTGTAAAGTAAAACACTTGATGAGATAAGAATCACCTCATGCATAGCTGAGAATTGTGAATGGAAACAGAGAATCTCCAAATAAGCATTTTTAATATGGGAATTGGTACTTTTAATAGGAAAAAAAAGGAAAAAGAAACTTATTAGAGAAGAACAGTATCAAACCCTACCAATCTGATTTGATTAATCATATTGAGCCACTTATATATCACATTTACTGACCTCTTTCTCTAAGACCCTGATATTTGTGAATGGGGCAGAGGGCAATTAGTGTTCTCTCTATAATCATGAGAGATGCAATCCTGACTCAGGAGGAAAAAGTTTGTATAACTCATGGAGATAATTTGCTTTCATTGTCATTGTTCTGTCTGCTGGAAAACCTGTTTGGAAGAATGTAATATGCAACCACAGGTCTGACTCTATAGCTTTCCAAAATATGTTGGCTTCTTGTCAACTAGAAGGAATTATTTCAGCCCTACTGTCCTTGTAGGTGTGATGCCCTCCACTCCCAAACGCAAAGAACACATCAAAGCAAGCATGTCTTGACTGAAAATTCAGAAAGATTCAAGAATGGAAGGAGGACATTGAGCAAATTGCTCATGGTTTTTTCTCCAAATCAACACTAGCAAAATTCCTAACAACAGACTCTTGGTGACAACCTACCGCCTCCCAAAAAAATCCCTCAAACAAAACCAGGACATGCTATATTCTTATAAAAGCAGTGGGTGTAGGAGAATATAACATGGGCAGCCCATTCCCATTTTGTACCGTACTAGACTGATGCTGTAGACTGAGCTGCAGTTTCCTCTAATCGAAGTGACCCTGCCTTCTGCTCAAATGGCAAGTATTTGTAAGTTCCATATCTCAGTCTAGCTTCATACTAGGTTCCTCATGCAGTCAATGGGAAAAAAAAAAAAGGAACCTCTGGAGGCTGAATCATCTAGCCTGCCCTAGACTTAAAGTGGGATCATCTAGCCTGCCCCCCTTAAAGTGGGATGAATCATTCTCTGGAACTAGTCATTTAGTTTTCTGTACTGTAGATGGAGCATATAGTGACTAGCTCAGGCTCACATGCTTAAGGTATGATCACTGTAACCCTCTCAGAAATTGAGGCACACAAAGCAAAAATGCTGGGCTGTAGCAAAAGAAGCGTGACCAGCTGGTCAAAGGAGGTGATCCTGCCCCTCTACTCTGCTCTTGTGAGGCCTCACTTGGAGTATTGTGCACAGTTCTGGTGTCCCCAACATCAAAAGGACATGGAGCTGTTGGAGCAAGTCCAGAGGAGGACACGAGGATGATAAGAGGACTGGAGCAGCTCCTGTATGAACACAGGCTGAGAAAGTTGGGGCTGGTCAGCCTGGAGAAGAGAAGACTGTGTGGGGACCTCATAGCAGCCTTCCAGTATATGAAGGGGGCCTATAAGGATGCTGGGGAGGGATTCTTCGTTAGGGACTGTAGTGGTAGGACAAGGGGTAATGGCTTTAAACTTAAACAGGGGAAGTTTCGATTAGATATAAGGAAGAAGTTCTTCACAGTGAGGGTGGTGAGGCACTGGAATAGGTTGCCCAAGGAAGTTGTGAATGCTCCAACCCTGGAGGTGTTCAAGGCCAGGTTGGACAGAGCCTTGGGTGACACAGTTTAGTGTGTGGTGTCCCTGCTCATGGCAGGAGGGTTGGAACTACATGATCTTAGGGTCCTTTCCAGCCCTAACTATTCCATGATTCTATAATTCTAAGTTGAATCTGCATTGATTAATGTGTACAGCTCATTTTAGAGAACAAAGAGTGTGAGTATAAGCTCCAGTTATAATTAGCCTAATACAGAATTACATTTCCAGCACTGCAAATACTGCAATTTAGTGATGAATAATGATCCAAAGAAGTTTGAAGGAATCATCTCACAGGATTTTAGACATAGTACACTTCCATTTTAAACATCCAAGGTGCCTTCATGTATGAAAGAAGCTGGAATAAAATAATAGCAGAAAAAATATTGAAATAAAAAATATGTTTAAGAATTCCCGTATCAACCACACTAAATATTTAAATGTGATTGTAGTTCTTCAGAATCCAAACAGCCCCTCAAAGAATTGGAATTTTATTGATCTACTTTTTAACCAGTGTGTCAGCTGAGTAGAGAAGTTTCCCCGAGATGCCCATTGCAGCTTTGTCTTGGTGATTAATTAAAATTTGATGAGCTATTCTTGTGGCAATCAGGCTTTCAGAAATGAATTTTAAGGATGCACTAGAACCATAATAGTAAGGGCCTAAATGGGTATGTGAAGTCTTCACAAAATATAAGGATTACACAGATGATATAGCCATCTGGTCAGATTCATCTCTTGGTTATGCCCAAGTAAATTTTTTTGATTCATTGCAACATTTAATTAAATTCAATATTCCATGGTGTAAATTGAAATAATTCCACCCTTCCTTAAATCTGTTTTCCTTTCATTTATTTTAATAACACAGTTTGGATATTAGTAACAGCAGAATTTACCCCGTAGATGCTGATTGTTCTAGAGAAAGGTATTAGGGAAGTCAGTGGGGTCTTTGGGGTGCTGCAAGATGTGAGCCCACATTTTATCAAACAGGACAGATTTCCACCTTTTCACTTCCATATAATGTTTCATCAAAAATGAAATGTTTCATAGAGGAACAGTGGTTGTGACGTGAGTGGTGTCAGGATTTGAGGTGGAACTTCTGCTTGAGCCCAAGGTTAGTGTGTTCTTACTAGATTTTAGAATAAGCAATCATTTGCAGAAAAAAAGTGGGTTTGGAGGGTTGTTGCTTTCATCTCCTAAATTTAGCCAGACAAACAGCTTTGTCAGCAGAACTAACAAGGAAGAGATTTCCAGAAATGTGAAGAAGGAAAAGCAGAGGTGGAAAAGAGTAAAACGGGTCATGTGTAACCTCCTAAAGCAGATGATGCAGCAGTGGTGGCAGCAGTGGTGACAGCAATCCATACAGCAGAGCTGCCGTGAAGCATTCTCTGTCTTGCTCTTTTGTTTGCTTTAAGGCCAATAAATGTGGTTTAACTTCCAGATTACTGTCCTTGGAAAAAAAGGAGTGGTGAGGATAGGGAAGATGCTGGACTCCTTTCAAATAGCGATTAAAGGATAAATTGATCATCACTGTAAATCTAAGTATGTAAGAAGGGCTGAGTTGGCTCAGGCCAAATGCCCTCCTAGTATGCCACCTGGTCTCTGACAGCATCCAAGAGTACATAGGAAAAGTAAAATCAAATAGAAGCCTTTTTAGCTCGGAATGGTCTCCCAGCCCCTTGTACACTGCTGCTCTGCTGCTCCCTCAGTTGAAGGTACTGTCTTTCATTTAGCAGTCCTGGACTGATTTGCTTTCCATTAATGAGTATCCCCAATCACTTTTAAATCCATTCGAAGTTTAAACATCCATGGTGTCCATAGTAAATAGGTGGAAAGTTTAGCTACTGTAGTAAAAAAGTTATCATTTAACAGCATTATGTCAGGGTTGCCAATTACAATCACGGAGTCATGGAGCTTAATATAGAAGGCAAGGTATAGAAAATCAGCCCTCACATTCCACCAGATTTTGAACAGATACAAGAACAAAGATAATTTTCACCTCAGGGAAGTGTGCTGAATCAGGGGTTGCTAGGAGTCCAACTGCAGCACCACACACTTTGCTCTAAAACTCAGAAACCTCAGTGGAAAAGTCCATAAAGACCCAGTGTTTTGTACTAGATGCAATTCTAAAGTATAGTACTTTGAAGATCAACCTGAGCTGCACTGCCAGCTGCTAGCGCTAGCTGCTTCAAAAACTAGCTGGGGTCTGTCTGGAGGCAATGAGCTGTGTGAAACATAGACGTATCCTCAGAGGGAGGAAAGCAAGGTTAGATTTGGGCCATTGCTCTTATGTTGTAAACTCTGGTCTACTGACAGCTGGAACTGAAAGCATTCATTTGTTTCAGTCAAATCACCAAAAAGGTTTAAGAAAAGGTAATAACAAACATATATTGCTGACCCAAGCCCCATTCATTTTGGCAACATAAAAGCAGAAGTCTTAAAATGTATTAATCTACAGTTCTCTGGCACTTCAAGGGTGCCTGAAAAATCTATTCTTAGGAGCATGAAGTTGTCGATGGCTGATCTATGTCTTGTCAATTCTGAATCAGAAATGACGAGGTAAATCAGTTACGCCTAGGTTAGCACAAAGCTTTATTTTTCTCCTCTCCTTTGGAACCAATTACCAAGGTAACTCTGAAATATCCAATGTGAAATACAGTCTTTCCAATCAGCAGATTTTCCAGGAGCATCAATCAGTCAACTGTCTGCAGCTCTGAGATGGAGCTTAACTCTCTCTAAATGAATAAAAGAAACCATCCGGAAGATACTTCCCTCCTGAGCAAGAAGTTGTGTTGACTGTTAGCTAGAGTCATTGCAGAGCATTTGTGAAATGCCAACAGCAATGGACATTACTTCACACATTGACCTGTGTACTTGCAACCCCTAATTTGAATTTCACTATGATAGAATCATAGAATCTCAGACTGGTTTATGCTGGAAGGGACCTTAAAGCTCATCCAGCTCCAACCCCCTGCCATGGGCAGGGACATCTCATTCGACCAGGTTGCTCCAAGCCCCTGTGTCCAACCTGGCCTTGAACACTGCCAGGGATGGGGCAGCCACAGCTTCTCTGGGCACCCTGTGCCAGCGCCTCAGCACCCTTACAGGGAAGAACTTCTGCCTAATGTCTCACCTAAATCTCGCCTCTGTCATTTTAAGCCATTCCCCCTTGTCCTACCCTTACATACCCTTATACATGTTCTTTGTCGACTGTGAATTTCTCCTTTGCTGGACTGGAAGTGCCACCTCGAGAAGCAGTGGAAGCGTGGTGTGGAGCACTCAGCTCAGATGCAGGGAATCCACTTCATGCCAAACCCCAGCTTTGTCCATTACTGAGCTTCACGGAAGCCACTGTAGGATCCTCCCAAACCCACTTAGGTCAGACCAGTGAACACTGGTAAAGCCAAAAGGAAAAAGCCCTGAACAAAAGGAAGAAATAAAGGAGCAGAAATGGAACAAGGGTGATAGGGCATGAGTAACGCAGAAGACAGAGCCTAATTTCTTCATAGTAAAGTGACAGGTATAAAACATACCTAGGCAGACAGACAGAGAGGTAGGGACTGTTCACCTACAAATCCATCACAAAATAAGGGTGAGGTAATAGGAAAGAAGCTTTCTCTGGAACAATTTCTTATGTCTCTTGTCTTCAGGGTGCAAGAACAGCTGGAAACTCTTAGCATCCTTTTCTGAGGAGTGGGGTCAATGGAGTAAAACCTTTTGCAGGTTTTTCAAAGGGAACTGAAAATATACCAAACTACCACCAACTACGTATTCCCACAATGTTTAGTTTCATTGCCCTCATATAAATGCACATGTTTTCATAGCCACTTTTTCAGGCATTTTCCAGAGAGAATGTCAAAAATAAGTTCTCTCTCACACAGTTCCAGCAAGAAGCTACCTTTGCTTTGAATGAGTGTGTTCAACTAAGAATTAATCACCACTGCATGCAAAGCAGTAGAAAAGAGGTGAGACTTTGACTGCAAAAGCTCCTGGAGGTAACATAAAATGGAAGAATGTTACTATTAGGCTTATCAAACGTGGAAGTTTTCAGGAAGTCCGCATAGATTGATTTCCTCTTGGCACTTAGCCTGGACATTTAGATGGACATTTAAAAGGATTATCAGGAAAGACAGTTTTAAGACTCCTCCAAAAAAAAGGTATATGATTGGAGGCGTACGTTTCTAAACCAGAAGCTGACTGAGCAGTTTTATTGGACTGTTCTCTTTATTCATACAAGATTCTCATATGAAAGTTTTATAAATGACATTGCATCTAACTGTCCCCCATTTTAGCATCTTCCTCCTAGTTATATGTACTGCAGTAGGCACATTTTTAAATAATATTCTACATTTTAGCTCTCTTTCACCTTCTGCTACAGAATATTGCAGAATCTATCAACGATGGGAAGGAAATAATTAAATTTTCTCATTAAAACTGAGAACAATCAACTTTTTTCCCTAAGAAAAAGAAACTGTCCCTGTTTAGAGTAGGATGCAGTCACAATGCTGTAATCTTCCATTTGAACATATCCCACTACCCAAAATGATGTTCAGGTCTTATAAAGATCTCCCAGGTGTAAGCAAGTCAGGGAGACCAGGAAGACCTGGTGTTTTTTGCTACAGCCTTACCTAGTCTATAGAGGGTGAAAATCTCAATTTGCCCTTGAGCTTCAGTGGACTGCCAGGATTTTTGCTGATCCTCTGCTCCAACACAAACCACAGTCTGAGGAACACACGAATTCAAAAATACGTTCATTCTTTTTGCTTTTTCTTCTTAAAAAACATATTTCTTCAACACAGAAGGTTGGAAAGTAGTATCAGTCACTATAATCAAACGATTTTTGAGAAGAACTCACCTACTCCATGATTTTCCTACATGATATTTAAGCAACAAGCTTTTCCATAGCGCTGTAAATGAAATAACATTCCTCCTCACACAATGCTATAACTAAAGTCAGGAAACTCTCAGTTGGAAATTGTGTCTGGTCTGTATAACTGAGTTTGATTAAGAGTTTTGTTTCTATTGCTGGTTTTATTCCCTTCCCACAAAAATATTTTGCACCTTCTTATTGTTAAATATTGTTTTGCCTTGTTTATTTGGTAGAGCTGCCACAGAAGATGAACATTGGAATACAGAATTAATGAACATTGATGTCATTGTGTTCAAAGGAACATAAGGTTGGGAGGGGGAAAAAAGACATTCTAATTATTGGAGTGCTTGGTGGGAGTTTATTTTACAAACACTATCATTATGTTGACAACAGTGTAGCAATATGTTCCACAAGGCTTTTATTACTTCCAGGAATGGGAGGATGGAGCATGGATTTCATTGCAGAAAATTTTTTCTTGGGGTCATAAGCAGACCCAGCTGCCTGCAAAAAAAAGTAGAAAGTGGAGTTTCTGCTTCCTGGTATCTCACTACCATCTGGGTAATATAAACTGAGTGTAAATCCAAATCAAGAGCACAGATACTTAGAAGTTCACAGCTTTGAAGGATGCTAGCAGAGCAGAAAGATCTTCAGGGCTCTATGTAGCCCCACTTCTACATCAGATGCAACACTCACAGTGTGACGAATCCGAAATGGCGTAAAGGGGGAAGCGAGATCTCTTGGAGCAGCACCCAGAGGGCAGGTGCCTCTGTTCCCTGAATTCTCTACAACCAAAGTGGGTGTTGGACCTCTTCTTGCTGATGAAGAGAGGAAGTTATTTTTTAAAGCATTCACAGAGATGTCTTTAGACTTCTAAACATAAGAAGACAGCATTTTCTTCTAAGGCTTTGAATGTTTTGTCTTCCTTGAAAGGGCAAACACTTCCTCAAAAGAGAGCTGTTTTGCCAGAAATTTTCTTTCATGTTGTGTGACTCAATGTCACGGAGAGGATCTCACCCAAACTAGAGACATTTCTTTAAAGAAAGCTACTGTAATTTTTCATAATGAAAAAAAAACCCAACTGAATAACCATATGGGACTTCTTGGAAGTCTTTATATTCCTTTATAAAATGGAAATTTTAAAATACATTGAAAAAATGGCCAGGGTTACACCTAACTTACGATTTTTTTGTGTTTGTTTTTATTTTTGCATGTGTGTCAGGAATTAAAAGATTTTTGACAAATATATGTGGAAAAGAAACAAAGCACTCGATCTTTAACTTTTCTATCAAAAGTACTCAACAGCTGTGTTCAAATTAATTGCTCTCCAGTGATGTCTCTGCCTAGGTCATCAGACTCTGTTTTCTACCCTCCTGAATTACGGCCAAGTCTTGCAAAATATATTCTGCTAAACACTCCACTGAAGTTACAGGATATATCTGCATAAATTAATTCCCATCTCTTTTTGTGTTTAGTAAAAATTAGATGTGCTATAGTACTGTAGAAATAAACCCTACCAAACTAATTCCTACATTGTTGTGGCTGAATAAATAGCATGCTTACCTCAGTGGCAGCTCTATTACACCCAGGCTGGGGTCATACTTTCTCATTAATGAGGTGCCTATAAAAGGACCCAAACCAGGATAAATAGTGTGGGAGTCTTCAATCAGCTGAAGTTTTTTCTTATATCAGTATACTGCAGGCATATCTAGTTAGCTTTCCATTAGTGTTAATCAAGCACGTTACTTGTGCATCAGCTGGGAGTTAAACCTTAGCCTGCACTTTTGTACCATTCAGAGTCTTTGATTTAATTTCTTACACTGAGTATCAATTCACGGATAGGTCTAAATTGATTTGTTGTTATAGTGCTTAGACCACTGTAATTGATACATAATTAATCAATAGCTATGTTGTAATTCATCAATGTCACATTTATGAACTGCATGCATTAATGCTAATTAATTTGTTCTCTGCCTTGATGTTTTAAACATATGAGGGTTCAGATCTTGATTATTATTTGTATTTTTAACTATCACAGTGTAAACCCAGGCCAAGCATGGTATGGCTAATCAAGACAATGAAGGATGCACAAAGGAAATCCCCATAGGGATTACAGGCAGGAGCAGTTTGATGCTCCAAGATGTTCCCTTTGACTCAGCTACTATTTGCACTAGTAACAAGGCAGATGCAGAGTTTTCTGAAGGGCAAGAACTAGACCTATGACGAAAGGCCAGCTCTGGAGCAATCACAATGAGGGTGATGTGATTTGGCCTGTTGATGCCCTCTCTCCAACCCTCTGCACTTCTCAATGACAATCTACCTAGACAACAACCTGGACAGGGATTTTCTTCCTGCCTCCCATGACAGTGACATCTATCCAATTTCTTTCACTGATGTCCATGAGAAATCACTGTTCCACTAAAAAAATAGCCTCTACCTTGGAGCTCTCATCCCCAATGTACCATAGATGGCTGCTTGGACATGCAGCTCCTTGGAGGGCTATGAGTGTAATCAGCTGAGTGCACAGGGCTTGAATAGGTTAACAGCAGACAACCAAACACCTAAACAAACTTTAAGGTATTGATCTAGGAGTGCATGCAGCAGATTTGCTTGCTTGCTTTTTACTCCAGGACCTGGAGGAATTACATGTTTGCAGTCAAAACCACAAATAGTTGAAATCCCTTAGAAGGAGAGCAGGAAAAGACAGCAGAGAGGTTTGGGGATTAGATTATTTTCTTTATTGTTTTACAGCTGGCATTGCTAGTGCTAGAAATGCTCCCTTTTTGCGTCGCCCTGACTTATGAGTGGAGTAGTGCTACTGGGGAGCAGAACTGAGCACTGTTGTCTTGCTCCCTCCCATCATTTATATTAAAAAGAGCATAAATTGACTGATAACATTTATTCAGAGTGTAAAATAAAGCTCAGTACTAAATCTCATTTGGACTCCAAAATCCTCCAAAGAGAAGCCTGAGATAGTTGGGTTTTTTTTGTGCAAATGTTATGTATCACACACGCACATATACAAACACACTAAGGGCAGTTTCTTAAACCTTTTGCACTTTCTTTTAATACTCACCACACTTCAGTGCTGCCCCGAGACAATTCAGTGTCCTGACACTGGATTTACAATATGCATGAACACAGTTTAATTGTTTTGTTGAATGTCTAGAAGGGAACAGGAAGGGAAATAATAATTAAAAAATGGAGACAGTTTTGAGGTGGTGGAAAGCACTGGTGGGAGAGGGAGAACAAATTAATCTGGATTTATCTCTAGAGAGGAGGAAGTGATCTAATTTGTATCCTAATGACTATGCACTGTATCTGGCTGGGATAAATATTGTAAGAATATAGGTGCCAGCTGATGTTGCAAGCCCATCTCCACGGCCCTGCATCCATAGGTCAGCCCTTATGACTACATGGTCCAGCTACACAGCTTTGAGCTCTGCCAAGCAGCAATTTGAGTTTGGGTTGGTATATGTGCATGAAAACATATACATATATATATATGTATGTATGTATGTATGTATACATACATATATGAATTATATATATGAATTATATATATATATGAATGATATACATACCTTTATCCTTGATGGAAGGACTGTGTTTCAAACACAAAGAATTGGCAATATAACACTTTATCTCTTTGTATTTGGAAACAGATGGTATAAGCACCATGGACTCAAAAGAGTATTTCAGGCTAAAGGACATTGGTTGCAAAAGGACAAGCAGGACACTTAGGTCAGAGATTTGACATTGTCAGAAGAGGGATTTTAAAAGTGGGGAAGCCTAATGAATTGTAAAATGGAGTTTGATAACTGAAAATTTAGATCATTATACATATAATAAAAGAATCTAAATTACATGGCCCAGGAGGCTCTTTTTCCAGGCTTATGCTTCTAATAAGTTTCTTGCTCTGTGTGCTTTCTTCTTCCATGCTTCCTCTCTAGTCTTTTAATTTGTTCCTGTTATTCGGGCTTGTAATACTTTTTTTAGCTTACTGGTTGCCTAGACAATGAAAATTGTGTGGAAAAAATGTTACTCCACTTTATATAATTGAGATAGAGCAGTAGAAAATTAAGTTCCCCCGATTGTTAAGATTTACATAGGCGGTTTATGGTAAAAGCCTACAATAAAACCCAGGTTTCCTGAAGCCAGATTCAGGTCTTTAACCACAATGCTTTGCATCCAAATAATGATTTTTATTCATCTTTAATGTGGTACTGTACTAACTTGAACAAATATGAGAGTTAAATTCCAGGCAAGCATGCAGAAGCAAAGCATTTAGGTCACACTTATAGACCTAAGGATGGTTTCTCAGAAAAGGGTAGCAATGAATTTGAGGACACGTAAAACTCTGGAACATCAGGTTTGAGCATGACTGTTGCGGACAGTCTACAGGTCACCTAAGGATTCAAAACAAGGGGAACTAATGTTGTTATTAGAGGACACAAAGGCAATGCCATCCCCATGTAACCTTATCAAACATCACCAGTGCCATAACTGGGATACTGTGTCCAGCCCTCTACACGGCACGTATAAAGGATTCTAACAAGCGGAGAAATCCACAAAGAACCACAAGCTTGACCTGAAGTTGGGGGAAAGGAAATAACTTTTGGTGAGACCAAGGAAATTCTCCTTCTCAGTCTTACCCCAGAAAAGGTTAAGCTTTGATTTGATCAATCTGAAAGAATCTATGAAAGAAGAAAACCGACAGTCAGCTCTTTAATCTAGGAAAGGGAAAACATAAGGAGTTTCAAAGGTTCATGGTAGAAGATAAATTCAAACTACAAATTGCTTCACTTTTGTAAGACTGAAGTTTATAAAACACTTTCATGAAATTTATTATGAAATTTTATCTTAGACCATGGTGGATTCACTTTTGCTTGAAGTCTTAAATCAAGACTAATTACTTTTATAAATAGATGTCTAGCAGCTTAACCAGATGTTATATACTTCACAGAGTAGTAACTAGGTGAAATTGCTTTGCATGTGTTATGTGGGAAGTTGCACACTGTCCTCATGATGGCCTCCATCAGTTTTATGTATTAGTATTGTAACTGTGCTTTGGTAGCACCAAGACCTGCAGCCAGACACCCTGGTTAGGTTTTATCATAGATGCAGTTTCAGATGTGAGACCAGAGCAGGGGTGCTTGGAAATCACATAACCAAGCACAGCTCACACATCCAAACAGAGTCCATGAGACGAATGGGGAAGGATTGCAGATGCCTTGGGAGACACTGTGGTAAGAAGACACTGTGGTAAGAAGACAGTTGTCAAAAAAGATCATCCATCCTGAAATTTGGTCCCGTCCTATTCATAAGGGACAGCTGAGAAACAAGGTAGGATAGCATAATATAGCAGCTTATGCAGACAGAGCAATCCTTCCTCCTCCTTATTCAGAAGTGGGACCCAGGGGCTCAGCAGGAACCTACTTGCCTGTCTCCAGTCTGACCAAGTACCACCACATGCACACCATACTGCCCAAGATTAATTTTTTAAAATCAGGCTTAGAGCTAAGATGCTGGATTTCAATCCTGTTTTTGATTCAGGAATCAGAAGAATAAAAGAAGCCCAGAGCAACAGCTAAGCACATTTTATTTTAACTTTTGTCATGTAACTATAAACTTGAGAATTAAGATTGTCAGCCATTTTTCACACTGAGGCTTGTTTGCTTAACTAAAGTTTTAGAAAGTCTACTTCCTTATGTTTGGATAACTGCACAGAGGGCTCCTGCATTTCACTGAAAGGGTGATGAGTATTTTTCTCTCCACCTTAATTAAATCTAAATTCCAATTAAGAGATTACAGATACTCCATTTCTTGTTCCAGCTGAGATCCCTAGTGATGTTTACATCCCACCTTTGGGGAGGCTTTTATACCTGCTAATTTCTTTCTGGGAAAGATATAAATAGTGTGTACATTCAGGGTGTTCTTTCTGAGTTCACATTATCTGTGTGGATAACTCTAGAAATGTAGGGAGTACTTAACCTGTGCACTGAGGTCTGCAGTGGGATCTCATTTCACAGAAGACTTATGAATGTCTTCCATGCTGTGCTGAATTTCACTCCCAAAAGTCTTGTGGACAATAACTGAATGTTTTTGCTAGTGAGTTTTTCACAGACTAGAATGAATTTGTTGAAATAAGGATGTGGGAGTGGGGGTACCTGTGTGGAGGGGGGAGATACATGTATGTCCCCAACTCAGATTACCTCAGGAAGGCTTCTTGGTTCTAGGAGTGACTCTCCCAGCAGTGACTCTCACTAGTCCTACAGAGCTTCAGTTTCTTCTCTTATTCCCCTCCTGAAAGATCACATTCCAGTGGAGAAGATGGAGCGCTTAAAAATGCTTCTTAAGAATGTAATCTTTTACCTGCTTGCCATCTCCATGGTTAAAGATAAGCATGTGAAGAACAGTATTACACCAAGTCAGTTCCCACCACTGCACTACTGCTTTTCCATAAAGTATATTTGGTCCTGATTACCACTCGGTCTGTGTTTCTGGCAACAACAAACCTTCCCTCTCTGTCTCTTTAACACACACACATGCACACATACACACCGCAACACACTGAAAATCATTTTATCACTTCCTTTAACTTCTTGTTCTCTAATCTTCTGTCCTCATGCAAACCACAGACTGCTCCTGGATCTTTTTTTTAAATAGAAGATAAGCTTTTTTAATAAAGATACGTCTTACTAGACTAACAGTTATAAATGGAAAAATGAACATGCTCTCAGACATACACCTCCTGTATCCCCCAGATACAGCAGTGAAAAGAAAATAGTCTGTGATAAATTCTTGACTACAGGAGTGCAAAACATTTGACCACAATATGTTATAAAATGACTACATAAACACACACACACAAAAAGGCAGTTATGCTCTTTTTTTTGGAGTTCTCCTGAGCTTGTATCTTTACACCTCACTTCTTTTTATTCTTCTTTCTCTTAAACAAGCAAACTCAGTCTTTCTTAATCACTATTCTTTGTGTCTTTTCTTTGTTGTTTTTCTCTATGCTTCTAATTATTTTGGCGTAAGGAGACAGAATTCCAGCCTTAAGGCAAATTCTGTTTCCTCAGCATGTGTTGCAGATGAAGAGATGCTCTTCACTTGTAAAAGAGAAGTAGCAATATGCTTATTAATATAAAACAGTGATTTAACAAATTTTAATTGTAAATGTAACAGTGGTTTAACAAGATTCAGTGTCAAGGTACACCTGGTTGTTCACTGCACAGGGGATAGGGTCAGACAGAACTGTCAGGGAGAGCCTTCCATTGAGTCCTGAGGTTCAGAGAAAACCGCCTTGTTTTCTAAATTCTTTCTTAAGGTCCAGGTGAGGCTGGATCCAGATTTAGTCCCAGCTTGTTCAAAAGTTAATGTCTAAAGAAGCATATATGTGCACATGAATCCTTTATGTCATTTATCCAAGATTTCAAAGTTTAGCATGCTTTAATCCCTTACTGAGGATCTGTTGTGGCAAGGAATCTCTCAACCTCAAGGAGTAACCCTGAGAGTCATTCCTACTCAAGGGGAGATGCCGGTGTGCAGCCCACTGTTGTGTGGGAGAGAACAGGGGCCCTTCACTGTCTATTTATGAAGTAAGATGATTGACTTACAGTCATATTTGCATACCAGCAAAACTTCTGGGTCACTGTTGCAGACAGCCCTTACCTACCAAGCTGCCATCCATCCCCCCAAATTCCAGAGAAAGCTGGATGCAACCACCGCACCCCCACTGGCTAAGGTTCAAACCAGAGCACAGATAGCCACAGCATGGCTTAGAAATTTCACACATAAATGTTTCTGCAGCAAGGATTTATTACACCTAAAAGCCCCTTTAAAACATCTCAAAGATTAATGAGATGTGCAGTGGGTTTTATGTGGCTTTGTACAACTTGTTGATTAATTTATTTATTAGGAAATATAATTTTAAAGGCTTTTAGAATTCTCAATATCTCTCTTCATGAAGGCAAACCTTCATTTTCCACAGATGCTTTCTTTTTATTATCTTTATAGCAGTTTAATTGGCAAAATAACAGTACCAGCAACAGAATGAATGAAAAATCCTCCTCTGGTTCTTCTTTTTTCATCACTGATTTTTTCTTCCTTTTTTTTTTTTTTCTTCTTCCTTTATTGACCTTTGGAATCCAATTGCTACTGTGTTTTGCTTCAAATCTCTGGTAAAGATCATGGATTTGGGGGAAGGAGCAAAAGTTATATAGGACATCCCATAAAATGGGCTATAGTCTCTGGAACTGGTATCAACCTTACAAACCTATTGGATTAGTAGTCTCTAATCATTGCGTTAAGTAGCTTGATGTCCCTCTTTCCCATGTTCATTGTCCCCTAGTTCAGTAGCTTGGGAAAGCTATTCTGTTTCTCTCTTACACCTACATAATTTTTAAACATTAATGTTATGCAATATTTTGATAACCTGCACTGAATGGCACAGCAGAGCAAATCTTCAGATTTGGCAGTGCTCCAGGCCAGGTTGGACAGAGTCTTGGGTGACATGGTTTAGTGTGTGGTGTCCTTGCCCATGGGAGGGAGGTAGAACTAAATGATCATAAGGTCCTTTCCAACCTTTACTATTTTATGATTCTATGATTCGATGATTCAGAAGCCTGAAAGCACTGCTTTGACACTGACTGGCTGTTAAGCATCACTAAGTTTGGCAATGCCTTTTAAAAATGAAACATAAATGTCCATCTGGGCTCTATTCACCTGATATGTTTAACTCAAGCCACCTGCTAAGCATCACCCATCTACTCGCTCACTCATGTCCAATGGGATGGGAAGAATCAGAAGAGTAAAAGTGAGAAAACTTTCGGGTTGAGATAAAAACAATTCAGCAAGTAAAGCAAAACAAGAGATTCAACCACCACTTCCCAACTCAGGCAGGTATTCAGCCATCCCCAGGAGAGCAGGGCTCTATCATGCGTAACGGTTACTTGGGAAGACAAAGACCATCACTCCAAATGTACCCCCTTCCTTCTTCTTCTCCCAGCTCTGTGTGCTGACCATGATGCCATAGAGCATAGAATATCCCTTGGGCCAGTTGGGGTCAGCTGTCCTGGTTGTGTGCCCTCCCAACTCCCTGTGCACCCCCAGCCTGCTCACTGGTGGTGTGATGTGAGAGCAGAAAAGGCCTTGACTCTGTGTAATGAAACCAATAACGAAAACATCCCTGTGTTACCAACACTGTTACCAGTACGATTTCAGAACACAGTCCCATACCAACTACTATGAAGAAAGTTAACTCTGTCCCAGCCAAAACCAGCACAGTGGGTTATTCTCCTGGGTTTGGTCAATGCAACAGTTGCTAAACTAGGTGACAGCCTTTTCTAGGACACTTTCTATCACTATTGCGAAAAACATGCCAATGCCACCAAAAAACCCCAAAACTGAAAACAAATTAAAAGATGGATAGTGAGCAGGTATATAAACATTAGAGCAAGAAAGGCAATGCTTGCCAAAAATGCAAGATTCTGACATTTGACTTCTTCAGACAGGAGATTTGGCTTGTTCTAGTAAAAACAATTCAAGCAATATAGCACAAGATTTTTGTCCGGTTCATGTTAAAACCAACCAAAACCAAACCAAAAAGAACAAAACAACCCGAAACAACCAAACAACAAACCCACAGCTATTTAAGGCAATCGAAAGACAGCATGCTGTGAAATAGGGGATACAAAAAGCAACCATAGATTTGTGACTCTACCAGAAGGAGCAGACTGTGCAGAAATTCACTGTTTCACCCAAGGAAGTGGCTGATACCTTGCTTCCACCCTAAATTCAAGAGGGGAAGGAGTAAAAGGAGTTTTAGCACTGATTTTAATTAACACCTTCACCAAAATGTTTAGTTCGTGAAGGTGTTGATGCTTCTGGCTTCAGCTTTTTGTGTTTTGCTATTGACAAAAGTGAGCTCGGTATCCAATATCTGCAGAAGGTCAGTAGGGACTGTATGGGTAACTCCCCTGGAAACCTCCCACTGCTATTTCCTCCTCATTGGCATTTAACAAGAGAAAATCTATGCACTCATAAATAAATACATGCAAAACATCTTCTAGATTTGTATTCTCTGATTCCTCACCAAAAAAATAAAAAGTTAGATTTTGAAAAATAACACATGCTGTGAGCTTGAGTTCAATTTAGCACAGCTGAAAGGCTGCACTTGTTTGAAACGATCAGCTTTTGGAGTAGGTATGGTCAAGGTCACTGCAAACTCAGCCACTTTCCTTTTTACGATGTAGATTAAGTGTTTTGCATGTCAGCTTGTATAGTAAATAAAAAATACTGTAGTTAAATATATGACTCTCATCTTTAGAACTGAAGGTCATATAGGACTTGTGACTGAATACAGAGGAGGTGGAAGGCTGTTTTACACATAATGATTAAAGATCATGATGATTAAGGTTCATCTTTAATATTTCCTTGCTTGTGCTTAGTGCATTTTTTTCCCAGTTTCCCAGCTTTGATAATTTCTTCAGATATTGAATACTTAGAAAAAGACTTTTTCGCATGTCTGATTTTTTTCAGGTTTCAGTGTCAGAAAATTAAAGAACCTACAGTATAAAGTATTATGCAGTTAGGCAAGCTGTTATTCCCTGTGAGAATTTTCCTCAGAAATAAAAAGGAAGAAGAAAGGCTGAAGTAAATGCTTAGATTTCACTTTACAGCAGCAAGAAGGTATTTTGTGTTATACGAAATGGCCTGTGCTGCTGATGCCGAGAAAAGCAATCTAGGTTTTCAATGAAATTGTTGCATTGCTGAGTACTGGGATAATATCATGTGGCAAAAGGTAATGTAATTGATTTTATTAATAATAATAGTTGGCATTCGTATTTTTGTGTAAAATTCTCCAAGCACTTTGTAAATACTAAGACTTCAGTTGTGCCATTAAAGAACTACTGATGACCAGTATTTGTAAAATCGCATCTTGGTGGGAAGTCCAGGATGGAGCACACTTCAGAGAGGACTATCTTACCTGAAAGATGCACGTGTGGAATATGTTTTCAAATTGCCAGTGTCTGAAGGAGTAACAGGATATCTCAAACTCCTTCTCTAGCTACTAAAAAAGTCCTTCAGACAAGTGAAAAATAAAGAGCGTAGCATCTAACTCTTGAAAACAATTGAGTCTTGTTATTCTGTTCCATATGAAATGTAGTACCTTTAATACATTAACTCATTCAGCAAGCCATATGCCAGTGACCTCAGCATCCAGCTGTGTTATGAACAATGTGAACTTGGTTCTCTGATCTGTATGAGACAACAGGAACTTTACCCTTGGGTCATTTGTATATAGGCCACTTTCAAAATCACAGGTTTCCTGGGGAATTTCCCAACATATATATCTTGCAAGAGGAAAGAGCCACTGTGACATCAGAAGCGAGTATATACAGTCTCCAGACTGCAAAGTGATCACTATTTAGTTTGTGTCACTTCCCATTCTCATTATGTTCTTTGTCAAGAGAATGGATTTATGTGCTGCCATTTTCTGCACTCATTACAGTGTTTGTCAAGCTAATGAATAGTCTGAGAATCTGAATTTCCAATACTGAGGAGTGAATTATGGCACATGAATTAAAATAACTCTTGCTCAATTTCTGCATCCCAAACCAAGATACACTTGCTTTATTTCTCATATGAGATACCAAAGAGTAATAGCAGGCCAAGTTGCACTGAAAAGATTGGATTAGGTCAGAGAGTGGAAGCTTAACTTCTGTAATATACCAGGCTTTAAACTTCTAGCACCTAATTTTCATAGCAAAGCTAGGACAGAAAATAGCATTAAATTAATTAGTAACACTTTATTATAACTGACAAATGGTTATTAATTTCTTTGGTATTCCTTACAAAAACAGTAATCATGGCAAGGTTTTATGGACTTAGTGCGACTGTTAATATGTGATTCTAGAGGAATTCTGGTGTAATTTAGTATTAATTAATGTCCACTTACTGCAAAGTGTTACCATATTAATCTATTTTCTGTGGCTAAGGAGGAATGGAAATAAAACAGAGTTAAACCTCTTTGAACAGATCCCAATGGTTTATTCCTGCAGGATGCAATGACTTAGATTGCATTATAAGCCAACTCTTCTTATTGTCAGTGGTCAAGGCCTAGCTAATAAAGAGAGTATCAAGAGAAAAACAGAGACAAGACACAGCAACTTTTGCTTTCTGAAGGAGTTTCTGCTCACACAGAACTTGGATGTGCAGGAAAAAATCCTCACAAATGTTTCCAGCTATTTTTTTTTTAGTGTTCACAGAAGCAACCCACTGGCACAGTTGGCAAGGAGCTAAGGAATCCCGTGAAAAGACCGTGTCCGTTCAACAGCAGCAGTGTGAGTGCCGTGTTACTCTAACAGCTGCAGTTCATGTGCAGGGCAATGCAAGAACACTTGGTAAGCACAAATCCACAGCTGTGTGAAGTACAAGACAAAATAGAAGGTTTTAGTTACGTTTCCTTCTCAGTAAACAGGGGAAAAGATAAATGAAAATGAAGGGGTTGAAAACCCTTGAAGTTCTCCTGAGATTTATCAGGGCAGAATCAAACAGGATTTTTCTGCATTTCCTGTGAAGAACACCCCAAAAACAGACCACCCATCTTTTTTAAGGAGGGAGCATGCGAATCTCCATTCGTCCAAGCATACCTCTGAAATAGCTTTGACAGCTGAAGGCAGGCAGGATGAAACATGCCATCCTCATGGCAACAAGTTATTTTACTGTTGGGGTCTACTAGAAAATGACCTGTTTTCTCTCTGTCTGCTCTGCACACGATGGTGGACTTTCTTTTTTGTTTATCTTCACAAGTAGATATTGACACCTTTGTTTCAGATAGGCATATATGACATAAGAAATCCCAGAAGAATAGCCACTCGTTAAACTGACCTTGTCTCATTTTAGCTATTTTAAAATTAGAAATTTGCTTTAAGATGGTTGTCTATAGTCCCTCTGTTGTCATTGAAAATTAAAAGATCAATACAGGGAGTCAATTTATCTGATTCTTACATTAGATTTGGCTCCTTATTTTACTGGTCCTTCTCTTCCTCTTGCAGCTCCAAGCAGATGAAGAAATGCCTCACGATTGTTATTAAAGCAGGTGGAAGGGGTGGTTCTCTTCTGCTGTACCAATGGTCAAAAAAAGGGGTCTTCAATAGGTGAATTATTCCCTCTGCTTCAGAAAACAAGACAAAACCAAATATCCACAGAAAATTATCTGTGAAATGCCAACACTATATTGACATTATTAAATACAGTGAGTGCCATTTCAACATAGGACCATCCTACGTGGGCTACTATTAATTCTTTCTTCTTGCATACATATAAACATACATTACCTGGAACTGTTATGAACACCATGCTTCTTAAGACATCACTTCCTCTATTAAACCAAACCAAACTTAGTTTCTCTAGGCATTTTCTAATGAAAGAACACATAATAAATAAAAAATAACAGCATAACTATGGGGTTAGGAGCTTTTTCATTTTTGGCAATTCAGTTGCCCTGACTGATCTTCTTGTGTTGTAATAATTTTGTCTTCTCCTCCTCTTCTACCAGTTATAACCTCTCTGTGGGAGAAGGTAGGAAGGTCAGAAATAAAACTAAGCTTTGGTCACTCGAAAGGGACTAGCTGAGACAATTTCATGCACAGGTCAGGATGCTCAGGCCATTAGACTCTAAAGAGCTCCACTATCTGGACACACAGCCACCAATGTGGCGCATCTGCTATTTTAATAGTGGAAGACTTTTTGGCAAGTGATTTCCTCTCATCTCCTGGTTAGACATTGAGTTTTGGCTGTTTCTGCTGTGGAAAAGACTGCATGTGTGTGTATGTGGTCATTTCTGCTTCTCACTCACTCCCCATCTTCTTGTCTGGTTCTAGCAAGGTCAGCAAGGCCAGATCTAGAGGCTCTGCTCATCATCCAACATGAAATGCTTTGTCCTGACCTGTATGGCACCAAGGTCTATGTTTGCCTACATTGCTTAGAAACCTGGGAGAGGAAAGGGAGAATCTAATGTTTAGGTTAGCCCCAGGGTGAGTAATTACTGTATGAAAAGAAATAAAAGATTATTTATTAATTCTCATCTCTTTAAACATTTATTGCTTTTTAATTCAGACTGAATGTCAGGATATTTTTTTTCTCCTTGAGGTGACAGTGACAAATGCACTCCTGAGATATGATCTACCAATCTACAGGATTGTTATCAAAGTAAAAACTTATTAAAGAACCTACTTCAAACTAGAGGAAGAGAAGAGAAACACACCACCATCATAGGGCTTCTGGATAATCTGCCAGCCCTACACCTTCTATTTGCTAGAACCCATAGATGACATAAGGGGGAAGAATTATTCAACAGCTATTGCACATGGTCTCTAGTACATTGTGAACCAATTACTCGTAAATAGTCCTTGTAATTCCTTCCCTGGGATTGCTTAGACACAAGGCATCCAAAACTAGGGAGATGATGTGATACCTGAACAGTGTTGTTTTAGAGGTGAACCAGAGGCTCTCTCTCTTTTTTTGGTGTGAGAATGGTTTGCTGCCTGGAAAGGGGGGCCTGCAGTATCTGAAGGGGGCCTAGAAGGACATGGGGAGGGACTCTTCATTAGGGACTGTAGTGATAGGACAAGGGGTAATGGGTTTAAACTTAAACAGGGGAAGTTTAGATTAGATATAAGAAAGAAGTTCTTCACAGTGAGGGTGGTGAGGCACCGGAATAGGTTGCCCAAGGAAGTTGTGAATGCTCCATCCCTGGCAGTGTTCAAGGCCAAGTTGGATGGAGTCTTGGGTGGCATGGTTTAGCGTGAGGTGTCCCCACCCATGGCAGGGGGTTGGAATTAGATTATCTTAAGGTCCTTTCCAACCCAAACTAGTCTGTGATTCTATGATTCTAAGAAATAGATAAAATTCTTGAAGACTAACCATGCAATGAAAATTAGTTTAAAAATAAATGACAAGGAAGGAGAGCAAACTGTGGAGCCAGTAATGTAGAACCACTTATGCATGGGCCTTCCAGATTTTCAGCCCCAGTCTCCCACCAAGAAGTTCATGAAACACTCTGGATGTCTTGGACCTACTATACATGTACTGGGGCAAGTGACCACTGAGTTTTATTCATTTTCAAAAGCAAAAGAAACTTGAAATGTGCAAAAATGGGTCATATGAAGCTCCTTCAGAGAAGTCAGATTTTGTTTGTTTGTTTGTTCGTGTATTGTGGGGTTTTATTTCTTTGTTTTTGGGGAAAAGCATGGGTTTTTGTTATTATTATTTATGGGATCCCTAACTTATACCAGTTAGGGAACATAATTCTCCATGCATGCAATCATGCACACAAGCTCAGGTGCATATATATATGTCCCTAAATTAGAACAAACAAAATAATGATAAAAATTAAACCGAAGTCCATTGCTTTTCTGTTGGTTTCCAAGTTGTATTTGTGCTTCAGCATTGACAAGCCTCTGAAGCAGAGGCCAGGGCTCAGAAACCAGCAGAAACCTCTTGTCTTTAGTACACTTTGAAGGTGGCTGTATTCAAAGAAATTTTTATGTTGGAAAAGACCTGTAAATCATTGAGACCAACCATTAACCCAGTACTGACAAATCCACCACTAAACCACGTCCCTAAGTGCCACATCTACGTCTTTTACATACCTCCAGGGATGGTGACTCCACCAGTGCCCTGGGCAGCCTGATCCAGTGCTTGACAACCCTTCCAGAGAAGAAATTTTTCCTAATATCCAATCTAAACCTCCCCTGGTGCAACTTACATCACAGGAAGAATTTTTGCTTTATATGAAATGTAATATTAATCCCAACTCCAGGGCTCTTTCATCACCCTGGATAAATTGAAAAGCATTTCATAATGACCTTAATCGTGAATTCAATTAAAAAAACAAACAAATAAACAAACAAAAAAACCAAGCAAACAAAAAAAAACACAAAAAAAACCCAAACAAGCAAACAAAAAAAAAAACCCACAATATTAATCCCAACTCCAGGGCTCTTTCATCACCCTGGATAAATTGAAAAGCATTTCATAATGACCTTAATAGTGAATTCAATTAAAAAAACAAACAAACAAACAAACAAACAAAAAAAACAAGCAAACAAAAAAAAACACAAAAAAACCCCAAACAAACAAACAAAAAAAACCACAAATGAGGCCAAGTCTAAGGGT
This sequence comes from Nestor notabilis, assembly GCF_000696875.1. Taxonomy (NCBI): domain Eukaryota; kingdom Metazoa; phylum Chordata; class Aves; order Psittaciformes; family Psittacidae; genus Nestor; species Nestor notabilis. The sequence continues at coordinate 103,941 of NW_009935157.1, read as the reverse complement.
TCACTTTTTAATATCTGATGAAATTGTGTTACTATTTACTTGAAGAGCTTTACGCTTCTACAGTGCCTTGCATCTGTCAATGGGTGCAGACTGTATAATGATACCATTATTATATGTAGACAGTTGACTGAGTTACTTAGTTTTTTCTTTACCAGGGATGGAGATAGTATGCCTGGTTACGGATATCTATCACCCTAATTCTACCATCACATCATCTTCCCTCACTTCACTTCCCCCCTAGTGACATGTATTTTTGACAGATGAAAGCTTTCATTTTACGCAGCCACAAACCTGAGTATGTGAGACTGGATTCTACTTTTTGTGTATATGCCTGCTCATACACCACAGTTAAAGAGTGCCTTTCAATACTTAAGACATTTGTCCTCTTAACACCTTTGCAAGCCAAGGAATTATATTATTTCCTTTAAACATGGGTAAAATTATGGTACTGAGAAATAAAGTGGCTTTTCTGAGAAAGTCTGCAGCAAAGTAAAGACATGAAGAAGATTTTTCAGGTAATGATAATAATCACAAAAGGCATTCTACTTACCCTATCTATGATCATGTAGTGGCAGATTAGGGACATTTATTTGTTTCCTCCACTAAAATAACCTTTTATCTTTCAAATAATACTGAACATTATTCCTAATTATATATTGTTTTCTATTTTTTTAGAGTGAGAAATGTGAGATCTTTTAAATCCAGGCAGAGAAGACATAACTTTGAACAATTTTTCTAGAACTAGCCTGTTAATGCAATAAGGTGATGCTTCAGAGAGAAAGGTATCAAGCCTGTGGTTGTGCAATTACTGCATATTAAAATTCCAGTTTCAGACCTTTACAAAAATACTAGTGCCAGTTAGGTAATATGCTGATGATCTTCATGATGGTATAAGGTAAATGACTTATTTCTTTAGGCATCTAACACCATTTCATAACAAAAGAAATCTATACCACAGTTTGGGTGACAGTTACAGTTCATTCTTTCTCTCCATCTTTTTGTTGCTCCATCTGAAATGCAAAATTAAATTTGAAGGGATTGAACTAATTTAACAACTTGATTCCCAAGTGCCCTTCCAGAACAATAACAACAAAAAAAACCATAGAAACCAAAAAAACCCTAACAGAAATGGTACCATAGCTTAATAAAATTTCAAAATCGAGTAACACAACCAAATCCTGATCTTACTGATAGCAGATCATTTTGTCATGAAGTGAAAATACAGCCACAACAGTACATATGCACTAATTGGAAATCAGACCATAACATTCAACATATGGAAAGAGGTTGCATGACATCAGCCTGTGCAAATCAGTGACACCAGAATTATACAGGATTAAAGAGTCCCTACCCCAGGAAAGAGGTCCATAGCTCTTCAGCATATCCGTGACCTCTCACCATAAGCTCTGTATCACTGCAAGCTTCTTCAGCTTAAATTTACAGCCATAAATTTCCCAAACTCCATTTTACATCAAGCAAGATTTCCGTCCTCTTCTTCCTCCCACTAAGAAAATTTCTATAACACCCCTGCTCTGGTAGCTAGAGATTTTCCTCAAATGTTAGGCTTAGATATTTACCCTTCTCTCATATCCATTTTTTCTTGGGCCTACAATTTCCTCCAGTTTGATTAGATCTTTTCTTTTCTTGATGTTCAGCCACCTAGTATGACCTTAATAGCAATCATATCATATATGAATAGGTAAGTGGGGTTTTTAAGTGTTGGCATTGGTTTGTTTTTTCCCATTTCTGTTTTAAGCACATGTTTTAACCTTTACCTTGTGCAAGAACATTGCCACATCTCCACCTCTGATAAAATACTTTGTGTCACACATCCTGAAATAGCATTCAACTTTTTGATTATGTTATCGTATCTGTGGCCCACAATCACTCTGTGATAGTCTAAACCAGTCAAGACTGAGTTTTTTTCCCAACTGATATCCCTGTGTTCTCAGCAGAAACTCTTATTATTCGTCGGCTTGCACTGCACAGGTATATTCTGTGTTTCTCTCCCTTCAATTGTTGCAGATTTATTTCCTCTTTCTCCATTACAGATGGCCAAACTATACACATAACTCCCATTTAGATGTCTCAGTGCCTTGTACGATGTCCTTAATATTTCCCTCTCTCTACTTACAATAACAGATCACACTGCATTTTTCATGGTCTCTCCACATTGCTGCCTAATAATGTCCCCCTTTGTTCTCCCTGGTTGCCTCCAGCTGAGTCACCCAGTTGGGGCAGAAACCTTAGTTATAAATTTCCCAACTCACAGCCTTACTCTTTGCGCTAGCAGTTCAGCATTCCAATTACATTTCTATCCCTTCTGCACTCAGCTGCATTGTTGCTTTCCCATAGAATATTCCCATCAGTCCTAAGTCAAGAAAATACTATATTTATTTTTATTCTCTATTATAGACCCCATGAAATTCTCTTAATATTTCCTACTTACTTCCAGAGAATGGGTGATTCTCTCCCCCAAGAAAGCCTCCTCACATCCTATTAAAATCAGTCCATGTGGCCTCATTTCATTGATTGCTTAAATCATCTTATCTTCATGCATACCATATCATTGTCAAATTTGATGGAATTTCAAATAAGTACTTTCATGTACTTAAGAATACTGACATTTCTAAAGGTTTTTCAATATGTTTGCCCTTTATTCTGCAGGTCACCATCTGAAATTTCTTAGGTAAGCTTGCAATTTTAGGTGTCTACGAGGTGACCTATTGCCGTTAAGAAGGATTGAACTAATTAACGTGTTTCTAAGAATCTGAAAACCTAATGTAAAAATATAGGGAAGAGACAAGAGGGTACAAAAGGCCAGCTGCCAGGTGGCTTTTCCAGCTGAGATGGTGCAGATAGTGCATCCATCATCCAGAAGGATCAACCACCAATATGACCCAGGGGTCTTCAATTTGCATGGGTTGAACCCTTGCACATTGTATGGAAGAAGAGACCTCAGTGTACCCCCTGGTCTGATTACTGGAGGATGCTGAACTATGGAAGTCAAATTTTATATGGTAATAAACTTTAGTGGTCTGTGAATAGTTTTGCAGCTGTTGGATGCATTTAAGGCAACCAGCATATTTTCTTAAGTCAGGAAAGTCTCACTGACATGTCCACATCCTCAACAGAACACAGCTCCAGGCACCAACCTAAATCTGGGCAAGACACTCAGTGGGGAATGTGCCCTGCCCTCTCCAAGGAGATTGAAGACACTCAGCACCCTTTCCTTCAGCCTCCATCATCTCTTCCTCATTTTTACCATTTCACAGAATCATAGAATGGTTTGGGTTCTAAGGGACCTTAAAGCTCATCCAGTTCCATCCCCTTGCCATGGGAAGGGACACCTCCTACTAGACTAGGTTTGTTCCAAGCCCCGTCCAACCTGGTCTTGAACATTGCCATGGCTTATGCATTCTGTTCTTGAGTTTGGTTGGTGTTTACACAGATATGGATTCTCTAGCCACAAAAAAAGCCAAACTTACTATTATAGGAATCTCATGGGAATGCAACTAATAAAGAGGGTGGGCAAAGCCTAATATAAACATGTCTCATTAAAATTAATAACACATTGAATGTGAGAAAGATCATTGAGTGTGGCCAGGGAAAACGGAGTATAATTTTTATGCTAAACAATTGTAAGACAGAAATATTTTTTCCCTCTCACAGAATATACAGCTTGTAGTACAAAGTACCTCTATTAAACCACACATTATATCCTATGAATTACTACGGACACATTTGTGTCATTGAAACTGGATTAAAGAGGGTACTGCAAAGTCTCATGTATCTCCAGATAAACCATAAATTGAGTTCACACGCTCCTTCACTCCCCCCCCCGCCCCCTCCCCCCCCCCCCATTTCCATATCAGCATAATCTTGTTTAATTTTTGCTGTTCATTTACACAGAACACTTTAACAGCACAGACAGTATGAAAAGAAAATACAATAACTCAAACCAGTTGAAAATACATAGATGTACAGGGGAAATTTATGGTTTCTGGCTGGGCACTAGCAAAGTTTAAGCACTAGGATTTGGTATTTGGAAGAGGGAGAAGGATATCACTTCTTCCCTAACGTCATTTTTTGCAGGTTAAAAATTACACAGTTCCTCCTTATACTGGTTATTACTCTAATTTCCTAAAGAAAGAAGTGAGTGTGTTTCCTTGGGGAGCTCGTTCATATTTATAGGCCTAAACTCACTGAAGAGTTTCATTAAAAGGACAAAAGATATAGATATATTCAAGAAGATACACACCTAACTAGAGAAGAGAAACCCATGAAGCGAGTTCTTCGTGGCTCTTCATGCACCATGAAGGTTAAAGTTTCAGCATAATTTTTTCCATACCATAGCTATCAGAGAATCCCCACAGGCACGCCATACTGAGACAATATACTATAAGACATAGGGGTTCAACATTTTGCTCTCCAGACTAAGTACCACTCATCATTTCCAGTCAAACTGCACCTAGCCACAGTGACAGAAACAAACCTCTGTGAACTCTGAACATTCTGTAATTCTGTGACTTACACAGATTGTTGCTCATGCAGGGCTGTAGAAGTGACAAACTTTTACAGACCAAGATTGGGTGTTTCACTCACGCACAACAATTAAGATTTGTTCCAGAGTAAATAAGGTGCATTGCTTGTGCCAGCTCTGTTACAGCACAAGTTATCTCTCACTTTGCACATACAATCAACTTTCCTTTTTGTGGGAGGCTGCATGAATAGAAATAATGTCCATGGGTACGGAGATACCACAGCAATGAGGGTCGACCCAAGAATGTGAGATAAATGCATTAGTTCCAGTGATGGAGAACAGAAATTAGCCATATTTAACCCAGAAGTAACTTCCCTGACGAAACACAAAGTTCTGCCAGGACTGAGTTGGCCAACGCATTTTGATATAGAGAGGAGCTTTATTCTGCAACAACAAGGTTTTAGGATAACCTTCAAGGCGCAACTAATCTCCAGCAGTCTTAAGAGCAAATCCCAGGAGACTTTCCTTTTAAGATGGAAAATAAACATCTGTAGTTTTCCACAGCAACTACTCCAGGCCCTGCAGCAGCACAGATAATCTCAGTTCTACAGTGCAAGCATGAGACTGCATTTAACACTGACAATCTGTCGCTCTATTGACAAAGAAAGATTGAAATATTTGCTTGAATGCTCTGTCCTCTTCAGGCTCGAGTGTGAGGTCTGACAGATGGGACCTAGGGATAATTTGCAGTAGTTCAAGAGACAAAAGGGAACCCCCTCGCACACACCCCCTCCTCTGCCTCCAAAACCAGGCACAAACCCAGACAACTTTAAGTATGCAGATGTAATTATTTCTATAACTTAATGGCCCATCAGCGCCTTCTTTTACAGTCACTAGGTCTCATTGTTCTTTCTAATGGGAAGATACCCACAGGGAAGTTGCTACTAACAAGTGTCAGACCCATCATTAGTCCCAGGAGAATATATTTGCAGCCAATCATAGTTTTAATTAAGGATCTGACCCTGCTTCTGGTGCAGACAATGGCAGAACAGCTATTAGCTCCAGAGAAGAGGGGGAGGCACTGAATACATATTTAAACCTGGAAGCTAGTCGTTTGCAAGCATATCACAGTTTCCATCAATCATTAAATACAGGGCTTCAAGGGATCTCGAGGGACTGACTGGTCTATCCCTCTACCCAAAACCAGACAAACTGTTCCTAAACTAATCCTGACAGCTGCTTATCTAACCTGTCCGTATAACCCCCTGCAGTTCTAGAGGTTCCCCTGTTTCCTGAGGCCATCTCTCACCATGCTTATCTACCATGCTTACCTAGCATTAGAAAAGGGTGGATTTTCTTTTTCCCTCCCCTACTGCCTGACCTAAATCTCTTCTGTTGTTTTACCTGCCTGGTACATCCTTGCTCTGGGTTTCATTCTCTGAAGCCCCATGCTGGCATACATATATATATACATATATATATATACATATATATCTCAACACCACCCAGATTTGGTGGTATTTGAGACCAATTCTGGACAAGTTGAGGCCATCCCACAGTAGACCTTCAGATGGCGTGTGGGTCACCTTGGCTGGAGCTTCACTGAAATTTGCAGGAACCCTTGAAGTTCTCCATCTCTGGCAACATGGAGCCAGTTTGATTAAATTCACAATTTCCCAGGATTGCTGCTTGAGGATGACAACTGTAGCTTCAGGAGGGCTGACTTTCTGGTGTTAAACCTCCCAAAGAGCTTTAAGAACAAGAAGCAGCTGGAATAATCTGCTTGAAAGGGGCACGTTTTGAATTCATTATTTGTGCCAGCCTGCAGGGGGGGAATTGTTGTTATTCTCAGTTAAAAACTGTTTGGCAACCCAGGACTCCTCCCATTACCTGCTGAGCCACCTTAGCGTGTTGCAAGGTGCAAAGTGAAACTTAATTTATTATGATTAAACACCATGTGACACGTAAATGGTCCCAGCACAGCAGTGACCAGAATGACTTTCTCCCTGAAAGCTGTCTTCCCTCATCTGATACTTGTACTTGTTTGTCTCCTTGAATGTTTTTCTTCTCTTTTTCATTGTTTGATTTTGCGTGGGAAAGATTACGTATCTGTTTTCATTCCCCTCAAACATTTACTTTCCCATGCTTTAGCCTTTTTGTGTTTGAAGTACTGAACATATTTTGTTGTGTGAAGAATAACGAGGCGGAAAATAAAATTTAAAAACAAAAAATAAAACCACAAACATCTCCAAACCTAAAACTCTATCTGTCTGAGTTTATTATAAAAGTAAAGGAGATTCCCTTGATTTTTCTATGGCTAAGAGTCAGCCATAAGGAGCTCTGTCTGCTGTTGCAGGGAGGTTTGGAGGAGGAAGCCCATGCATTATCCCTTATTGTCTAAGCAAGGGGGTTACTACTATGTGGTTGTCCTACCTCACAGCCAGTCAGCCCTTTAGGGAATGTCTCTCTGCTCCTTCTGTCTCACTGATACCTGGTATAAACTTACAGACTTCATTTCAGTTGATTAGAAACACCGGGATGAATACATGTTTACCCTGTTAATGTTTTACTAATGCTCTTTGTTCTCTGCGGACCACTCCTGCTTGTTTATTGAACTCCAGTTTTTCTGTCTGCTTAAACCTGGTCTGTAAGCTCCCATGAGCTTATAGTGACTAAACTATTTCTTTTTGCATGCTGTTACTACAAGACAATCTTGAATTGATCAAAAGCTCAACATGGTCACTAGATGAGTCCTGTTGATTTCAAGGGACTTTAGATCAGAAAAAGTGATTCTCCTGATTAAGATTTAAGCATTAATCCACATTGTTATGGTTTAACTCATTAAGCATTAGCAAAATACAAATGGCAATAAATTATATTTTTGTGGAAACACAAATGGATTTGATAGTTCAAATCATTGCACAGTTCAGGATAAAGAATGGAATCAAAGAAATATTTTAAGTGAAGTAGAAGTCACTTCTACTTCACATAACTTTAGACTCTCAAAGCACTACAGAACATCATGATTACCCTTGTGTCCTTTGAAATGGTAGAGACTTGGTCTATATCCATTAAAGCCCCACATCTTGCAAGAAAAAAACTAAGAATTAGCTGTAATAATGCTTTCCAAAGTGATCTGCAAAAAGCTGCCTTGTTTTATTTTTTTTCTCACTTCAATCCAGTGGATTTCCCAATACCCACCTTCACCAAAATTTGGCCTTCTCATTTTCAATCTTTTGGTTATTTCTGTGTTTTATGAAGCAAAAGTTAAAATTACCATAAAAGCTGTTTATGGTTGAGGAAGTAATTTTATGTCTTAAATTTCCTATATAAAAAGAAAACATTTTTGCTTACTGTCTTGTGTGGTTTTGCATCTCAATTTTTCTAAAGGCTTGGCACATACTGTCTCTCAGGTATTGATCACATAAGCCAACAGAGAACCTTCTACAACTTTTAGCTAGCTCAGATGTAACCAGGACTAGTATTCTTTCAAGGATACCTCTGGAATATTCTTGTAGCTTCTGCATTTGTGGCAGTGAGACAGAGAGGTAAATACATAACACCGACTGGGTTGCTGCAACACATATATTCTACACTATTGGAAGCATAAGTACTTCCATTTGATGAAAATAAATCAGTCTGCCTTTAGACAGAGGTTAAAATCAGGTCAGAAAGGAAAGCAAAACCTGTGTTTAAAGACTTATCATCCAAGTCTTGAGTTAGTGCTGTAAGACCATGTTTCAGGTTTGACACCATCCCCATTTCTGATTCTGGGTACTGCTGCTGTGCTCTTACACATTCAGAACTCACACAGGAAAACATATTTGTCTGTCTACTAGAAACATACTCAAAAGGAAAGGGGAGGCTGCAGGGATTTAAGGGTGAAACAAGCCTTTTTATGACTCCAATTCATATCAATCAAAGACAAAAGGAAACAATTCCAATATCTTATTTTAATGCTTTCGTTTATCTTGGAGTTTAGCTGCCATAAAAGGTGTATGTTTAAAATGTACTTTGGGGAGTTACAGTCCCATAAACTCTTGCAACCAAGTGACATGTGATAATGAAACTACCTTTACAAAGTACAGCAAAATGAGATTTTTTTTATCGTAATCATCAAACAGTTTGCCTCAAGGTATTGATTGAATTATACATAAACCTTATGTGCTTCTGGAAAAGAAAGAAAAAAAGAAAGAAAAAAAGAAAGAAAAAAAGAAAAAAAAAAGAAGAAAAGAAAAAAGAAAAGAGAAGAGGAAAAAGGAGAGGAGAAGGAGAAGGAGAGGAGAGGAGAGGAAGAAGGCAAGGGAATGGGGGTGGAAAAGAATAGCGAATGCGGGTGGAAAAGGAAACAGAGAAAGGGCAAGTCTTGGAAAGACATTCTAACAGTGTCTTTTTAGAGGGACGTG
>NW_009935157.1:83445-95000 GCF_000696875.1 Nestor notabilis | reverse complement strand
GGAGAGGAGAGGAGAGGAGAGGAGAGGAGAGGAGAGGAAGAAGGCAAGGGAATGGGGGTGGAAAAGGAAAGCGAATGCGGGTGGAAAAGGAAACAGAGAAAGGGCAAGTCTTGGAAAGACATTCTAACAGTGTCTTGTTAGAGGGACGTGAAGCAAATGGTATTATAAAAAAGGAAACAAAACGTTAATTTAGTCATTTTTAAGAAAATAATTACTGCACACGTATGGTTGTGCTTTTATTATCTCACATACCTCTAATGTTATGAAAAGGAAAAATAATTATTCAAAGCATAGAAATAGAACTTTAAAACTGCATTTCCACTTGAGTCATGTTCATCCAGGTAGATAGTGCTATCCACATAGTAGAAGAATTATTTGCACATCCTTTGGGAGAGGTTTATCACTGTCTCAATGTTTCTAAAAAGTTTATTGCAATAAGGCAAATTTCCACACCCCCCCCTTGTTATCTAGACTCCTACTTATGAATTATATTTCAGATTTTTAAGATGACAAAGTTATTGAATTTGCAACTCACATCTGAGTCCCGAATTCATGGAACCTCTTTACAGAAATTCAATTTTTTGTGGCTTACTTTTCGTTTCAGGTCCCACATATTTAATTTCTCTGACGTTCAGATACCACTTTATTTATGGAAATACAGCATTTCTGCACATAATGGCTAACGTGGCATATGCAATTTTTTTTTCTTTATATAGCTAGAACATTAGTGGAGCTACCACTGTAACTAGTGGAAATTATTAGAGCTTGGAAAATGAGGTTGATGACAGTAAAATATAAACTGATAAAAACTTAGGTTGCTTACTGTTAACATTTTGTGGAATTCAGCCATCACAGTTGTCCAAAGGCAAGACTAAATGCCCTGTTTGACATTGGAGCTGTGTACTTTTTTCATGTCCTGTCCTTCACTAGAAGATGCTATTTGCAGAACTTCTTGCAAGCAAACAAAATAAAATCTAGGCTAATACCTACAGGTCATAGTATTTAACTGAATACATATCGGAGTTGTCTTTCCATAAAACATACGCATGTAAATGCCCATGGGTTTCTTTGGAAGACTTAGGAAGAACTGTGCTCTTCCCAAAGTGCTTCATGCCTGTGGAAAAATCCACCTGCCACCAAAATTTCTCCCAATAATCATCTGAATTTACCTTCTCCTCATTCTCTTAGCATTTGTTTTATTTTACACTGATGCAGTATGGGATCTTTCACTAGTGGGTATTTGCACCCCAAAATTTCAAGCAGTTCATGACTTTTTTGTGGACATTGTAAAGTTCTGGCCATGAGACATCCCCTCCTATTTCACAGAAGGCAAACAGTTCCAGCCTATGATAGAAAAGGCAGAAAAATTAGACTTAAAAAGTTCTGAAAAGGTTTTTTTTACTGACTATTTTTGGAGAGAAACAAGGAATCTTCTTATTCTTAGATATATTTACATTTTCTCCATAGTGTTCTATTCACTTTCTGCACAGCAAAATGCAGGTCTGACAGCCACAAACTGGTTAAAGGTACCTGTGAAAGGAAAGATTTTTCCCCCCACCTGTTCACATTGTAGCAGTGGCATTTAGCAGGGCTTCACTAGGTGCTCCGTGACCCAGGGACACAGCAAAGTGGCAGTTGCCTCTGGCACTCATCACCCATCACCAGAGCCCCGATGGTCAATGTTTCATTTGCCCTTCCTGATGGGCAGGAATTTTTATTATTTATTTACTTGTGAACAAATGTGAAAGTTTGAAAGGCATCAATTCAGCAGCAGGGATTACAAGGAGACATAGGTGGTAAGGAAGGAGCGGAAGAGGAATGACACTTGCTCTGAAAATCAGCCAGCAGCAGGAGGAACCACGAGAACTTCAAGGTCCCTCCTGCCTTGTCAGTTTACTCAGAGCTCCACGGAAGTGGGAGGTGGTGGATGGGTTTTATCGATGGGTACTAGTGTGTGTGCAGCTGGGAGAGCTACACTGCTGGATGGATAACCCCACTACCACCTTGTGTTCAAGCCCACTCCTGTTGATGCATGCAGTTGACTTATATTTTTAAAATGAGCTAAAATAACATTAAAAGATTGGTAAATGAGTAAAAGTGTGGCAGATGTTTTGAAGGACAAAATCTGCATCTTCACTTGTGTTTTCTTTCGTGTGCTCAGGACATCTCCAGTGACATCTTCATTAGCAAGTCAAACAATACCAGGCAACAGTTCCAGACAGCAGAACTTCATTAGCTGTACAGTTCATTTATTTATACTTTTTTAAAGACAGTTGCCACAGTTTTGACCTGAATTAATAAACCAACAGTATCTGACATGTTGTCAGGAGGCATGGTGGCCAAGGATTACCACTTCCTGGTAACTGAGTTTGGATGTGGCTGCCCCATCTTGAACAATATGGTGTTTCATTAAGTGGTTTGTGCTGCTGACAGCAGTCCCATGACCTGGTGCATCTGCAGCAGTTTGGAAATAGAAGGCACCACACTTCAAAGCCCGTCAGCTTGCCACCAAAAAGTATCCTGTGGATTGTGCAGACCTGTTATCTGCTTAAATAACGCAGTGCAGTTAATTATCTTCTTTAAACTTAGACTTCAAGTATTTGTTCTGACTTACTGCCCAGGGGCTATAGGCAGCAGAGCTGAATGCATGGGAATGCAGGGCTGGTGATTTTAGCTCCTAGAAAAGTGGATGCCAGTCAGAGTTCATCAGTAACCTCCCTTGCTTTTAACAAAAAGGCTTTCAACTTCTAGTTTTTTAACAGAATATTTAGGGGGCAGCCTACTGGTACGTGCCACTTAGATGCTGTTTCATTAGAGCACCTCTACAAACTTGATGCCAGGTGTACCTTTTGTTATGGAAGTCACTATTTTTACTGCTTCCATCATCTATGACACTGTTAGCAAAATTGACTGAATAGCTCAAAATGAACTAGTTACACACTGGACCTACCCGTAACAGCTGCTTCTGCAATATCTGTCACTGCTTGTATTACTCTTAGATGTACCTGTTCTTCAGAATGTTTTGAGATGTGTTTACATAGAGAAATACACACATGCACACATGTGTATGGTTTCATTCATATTTTCTAACTATGGGTTGACTCGAACTGTTTTTCTACAGTTTCCAAAGATTCTCTTGTCTATAAAACATAATTTAGAATGTAAAAAAAAAAAATTATGATAATAACATAGTACCCTCTTCTCAAATTGTTGCAACTGTATTTCTATAGAAATATTTCTTTGTAAACTAGCTTAAAGGCTGTCTAATAACTATCAGGTAGTTCTGGATGAATTATTTTAAACTTGGGCAGGAAAAGAAGTAAAGGAAGAAAAATAATAACCATTTTCTCTAATTAGGTTGATCACTGACCTACAATGAATGAGTACTGCACATCTCCTGGAGTTTGAAAGCTACAAAAATATAACTTGTGTTACAACAGACAGACATTTGATATTCTTAAACAGAAAATATTAGAGCTATGTATTATAAACCACCCTTTCAATTTAGTCAGAAACAGAACTTAGACAAGAACTCTTCCTACAGGAAGAACTGATATGCAACTAAGTTCAATTCTTCCCTCCTTTCATCTAAAATAAGCAGCCTCTATTCAGGCCATCCTTTATACCAAGGTGTCTCTGCATGTGCCCAGAAGTTGGGGGATGAAGCTCTTACCAGCCAACCCTCTAAGGCTGTCTTAGAGCTTAGGGTGTTGTGTAACACTGCACTACTGCTGTATGCAGCTGAAAGGCTGCATCCAAATGTTACGAGTATAAAGGGACGCACTAAGTCTAGAGGTTCTCTTGGGATAAATTTTCCAGTGGGCAGGGATCAACAAAAATGAGAAGAGATTAATAAACTGGACCTGAAATATCCATAACCCAACTGTTGGCACCTCTCTTTGTAACATTAAATGACAAAGGATGCAACACCCGCTCTCAGAGATGATGAAAGAATAAAGCAAATTCTGGCATTCAGAAATTATGGTGACAAGGATCAGTTAAGCTTTTACACACATATTTCAGAGTAATAATTAATTTTAACACAGCTCCCTCGTTTTTATCTTTTGTTTCTGAGAGGAGAAAGGAAAAACCCATTTCTGTGATAAAGGACAAAGATCATAAGTAAATTACAGACTCCCTCTAAAAGAAACTTAAGTTTCTTTAACTTTATTTTCCTGAGTGCACAGAAAAAATAATGAAAAGAAAAAAAGAAAAAAGAAAAGAAAGACTAATTGCAGTCAATATGGCATTTTCCTTTATCGCTCACAAATGACAATCCCCAAGAACACAGAGGGTTGTAAAGCAGGTAGTTATCTGCTTTTCCCATAGGAGTTAGAGAAAATATTTTACTCAGTACATGACTCTCTTGAGGCAGGAATGTGCCAAAAGAACATAAGTTAAACATTTTTAGGAGATACTTTATTTCGGTTCTTTAGTGCTTGCCATTAGTCCAGGGATTTCAGTGCAAAAAAATCCTGCAGTGGCAGAAACCAGAAGCTGAACTCCAGTACCATTTCTGTTTATTAAAAAGTGGACTTGGAGGCACTACTGAACTGACAGCAGAGGATTTGCTAGTTTATTATTTAGACAGGAGCAGGGGATGACATGTTCTAAGATGAGGTGTCCCTGCCCATAGCAGGGTGGTTGGAATTGGATGATGTTAAGGTCCTTTCTAACACAAATCATTCTGATTCTATGCTCTTTGTTGTCTGCCTAAAAACTATGGAGATTTTCTCTATCTGACCAACCAGTGCAGTGCTATGTAACTGAAGAAAGGGAAGTTGTATCAGCGGCTGAAAACCAGGAATTTTGCAAGAAAAAAGGTGTCTGAGGTGGCCTTGGTTCTCCAAGGGCTGTAATGCACTGCTACCACTGCTGCTTCCTGCATTTGGCCCCAGGGCCAGGCCAGTTTGGGGATGTGCACCTCCACATCTTGTTTTGAATTTATGCCTCACAGGGGAAAAGAAAACAAAGTTTAAAGGGCCATGGAGAGAAATAATAAGAGAGATCTATCATAAACCCCAAGGACATTAAGCAATTTCCTGGGATGTGGGGAAGGTTGCTTCTTGGTGTTCAGAAGAAGCCCAGTTTCCACAGGGAAGTGTGGGGTGCTTCCCTCCAGCCCTGTGTCACTTCAGTGGTTGGGGAAGTTCCCCAGAATATTAATTGAGCCATGTTACTGCTTAGAAGGACCCTTATTTCACAAATCACAGGCAAAACCTCTTACATGTTTAGTGTAAGAGGATGTTTAGTGTATAAACATCTTTAGATGGATGTTTACTCACTAAGGGCAAGTAACCCTTCTGTCACTCTTGGCATAAAACCAACTTAGATAGTTTGTGGGAATCCTACGTATTCTTAAAAATTTCCTAAGAGGTTGAGTTGGGGGATCGGGTCCCCAAACTCCAGGTGCAATTAAAATCTCCATGAGCATCGCTGGGTCTTGTGCAGCCTTTGGTCTTTGGTAGAACAGATCTTAATTAATATGGCCTCCTATGAGGTTAATAGAGCACCTATCCCTCTTTACGTGACAGTTCTGCAAAGAGAGCATTAATGTATGCTTTCCTGCCTAAATAAACAGCAGGCTCAGTTTCCACGGCTGTCTGTTGGATCTCCTCAGGATGCTAATCTAATGTGATCTGTGGTCTGCAGCCTGCTCATTCTGGAATGAAGCAAGTAGTTCCATCCATAAGACATCCTGTGCAAAGCTGGAAAGGACTGGAAAGGTTGAGAGAGCTGGGCTTGTTCAGCCTTGAGAAAAGTAGGCTCAGGGAAGACCTTATCACCATGTTCCAGTATTTAAAGGGTGGCTACAAAGAAGATGACAACTCCTTTTTTACAAGGAGCTACATGGAAAAGATGAGGGGTGATGGGCACAATGAGGGGTGATTCCAATCAGACACAAGAGGAAAATTTTTCATGGCTGAGATCTACCACTGGAATAATCTCCCCACGGAAGTGGAGGATTCCCCAACTTCGAACACTTTTAAGATTTGGCTGGACAGGATGCTGGGACATCCAGTCAAGATCATGTTTTGCCTAGAAAGGTTGGACCAGATGGTCCTTTAGGTCCACCCTTCCAGTCTTAGATTTTTATGGTAAAACTGGCAACATTTTGCGAGTGCCTACAGCTTACAGAAATCATAGAGATGGCTGGGTTTACTCAAAGGGTGTTAGATTTGCAAAAGCATGGCAATGATCTCATTTGTACCAGCTGGCCTGAGGACCGACCTCACTCCTCTGCACAGAGGGACTACAGCTCTAGCCACTGGAGATCACTTTCCTCAACTGCTTTTGAGCCACTGATCTAGTCACAGGTCTGCTTTTCCTTCTTACACCCGCTCTGAGCTTTTCTGCTTCCCCCTGATTCAAAGA
The DNA here is from genome assembly GCF_000696875.1 of Nestor notabilis. Classification (NCBI taxonomy): domain Eukaryota; kingdom Metazoa; phylum Chordata; class Aves; order Psittaciformes; family Psittacidae; genus Nestor; species Nestor notabilis. The sequence goes on along the minus strand of NW_009935157.1, from coordinate 88,625 downwards.
GCTCCATTTACTTATGTGAAATATTAGCAGGTGGGGGAGATGTTAATTACTAAAGCAGACTCCAGCTGAAATGGCCATATGCTGGTTTGTTAGCAGTGTCCTGCACAAACTGGAAGGGTAGATACCTAGATACTGTGCAAAGGCAATGACATATGGAGTTCATCATGGCTCTGCACCCAAAACGGTATTTAAACTCTCAACCTTCAAGCAGAGACTCCAGGCAGCATCTCATTTTGCTTCTTTCTTTTGTAATTTGTAACCAGCACTTGATTTAGTAAATGCCAGAATTGAACTCTGAGGATGAATGAAAAAGCCTCAGGAAGCTAGTGACCTCCTTAATAAAAGAATACTATAACTTTACCAGGTTTAACATTTCAGGATTCTATAAAGATTGAATTGGAAAGGATTGGGTTTTTTTCTTCCTTTCCACAGGGGGAATATTAAAGCACCTGGACCACATAGCTGGTAACCAGGTACTATCTGCAGTGATAGAAACAGAAAGTATTGGCTTTCATTACAGGTCAGAAACAGGCAGGTAACACAAAGAAGACTTTTGAAATATCTGCCACAGAAGGCAAAAGGAATATTTGCTTTTCCAGAAGTTCTTCTTTAAATTGAGCTCAGAATTTAAAAGTAAATATAAAATCCATCCAAAATGTATTTATGTTCACTTTTAGCTCCCTGTTACAGAAAGTTTTAAAGCATTACCAGTTCCAATTATCTTCTTTAACTGTTTTCTGTGTAATTGACATTATTCCTTTCCAGACAGCAAGTGAGGCTGATTTCCCCAGCACAGATCACTATCTGATGGAGTCCTTGAGAACACATGGGCTAAAAGTTGCTGTAAGATCAAAACTCTGCACTATCTGTTGAGAAATATTTTGCAAAGTCTCATATCCACTGGATTGCAGTTGGCTAAAGTATCTATATTCAGTGCTCAGACAGGGCCTAAAATGAAAGAAAAAGGAAAAATACTTGGCAAACCAAAATCAAGGAACAACTCAGAAAGCCTTTGTCACCTATTTATATTACTGCATTAAGGCTAGAATATATATCACCTGGGTTTAACCATTCACAAGTGAAGTGAATTCCACTTAGAGAGCCACTTCAGTTTCCCCTATAATTAGGAGCATATATAGATAACAGAAACTCCTGGGGTTAATTAAATCCTTCCTAGAATAGTTTTGAAACAGGTGCAATGAATTGCCCTGTAGAGGCAGATGTCTTCATGTCTGTCAATAAATGTGATACCCATGATTATTTTTGACTAGTTGCTGTAACTTTTTGACAAGATAGTTAAGTGACATGATTGTTCCCTTTTAGCATTTTACTTAAAATACACTTAAAGCCCAGGATAAGCCAAAATGTTTCTTGAGAAATGTTCTGGGATGGACATGAAGAAATTTGACTAAGGCTTCCCAGTGATTTTCTACTTTGGCTCACAAGAGGAAAGTACAAAACTTAAAACCATAGACTGACCTTGCCAAACTTAATGCGGATAATCTGAACAGAAATTTTTCCTTTTTTAGACTTTGAAATTAATTATTTTGCTTTTATTTTGATAATTAAAAAACTTTTAAAGTCAAAAGAACAAAAGGTCTTTTCTAAACTAAAACGTGTGTATATTGTTCCTTCAATTCTGCCAGTAATATGGTGTTTCAATTATTCAAACAGATAAATAATGAAACTATTCAAAACAGAGCAGCATTAACGATTTATATTTCCAAGAATATTAATTGTCTGGTGATAATGTTTTACTAGAAAATTCCTAAATAGACTTACTCAATGCAGAAACTTAAGTATTACAGAGCATATGTAAAGTGTCTGGTATAAATGAGATCTCATCAGTCTATTGAGGTTGACTGCTATTTGTAAGAGTGTTTTAAAATTTGATGATGATAAGGTTTTGTTTATCAAAAGACAGCCAGAGGGGACTGGTGATGATCAGTCCTGTCTTTAAACATCCCATTCTCCTTGATCCAAAATTCAGACCTCATTACACGGTGCAAGCAGTGTCAGGCTGAGCTCCGCAAGAAATGCTTATGAAGACTTCTAAGCATTTATTTATTTATTTATTTTACTGAAAAGCAGCTTGTAAGACTCAGAGACTAAAGAAAATGCTTTTTAAAAATACCAAGTAAAGTTACAGTTCACAAATACACTTTACACTGGAAATGTTCCCCCTGAAGACGATGGGAAGGCACATTCAGGACCACCAGCTCAGGCTCTAATACAAGGCTGTTTTCAGTACAACTACACACAAGTGAACTTTAACGCAATAAGGATCTGCAAGGTTGACCTTTTTAGAGAAATGTCACTTAAAATCTATAGAAAAGAAAATTCTATGGGCTGAAACACAACAAACATTAAACAGCAAAGTAGAGGAAAGGGGGAAAAACCCCACAAACATGTCAAAATACTTGGGGGAGAGCAAGAATTCATACCAGCATGAAAAGAGCTGTAGTAAATCCATGCTACTCAATTTGGTACCTGGAAAGAAATGACCTAAGTGTAAATTATTAAATTAATACAGTTTTAATAGTTCCCAGCCTATGTGAATGCTAGGAATTAAAAATAGATAAATAAATTGAAATTTACCAAAGGTACACTTGGAATTACCTTGGGTTCTTGGGAGCTGCTCAGGAAAAAGATTTTCTGCTGGTAACAGGAAGCAAAAGTTGTCTCACTATGAAACTGTTTTGCTGCTGGTCTAAGGCAGAACCTGGAACAAGTTCATGACTTCAAAGTCCAGCCTTACACATTCTTTGTGTCAATGAAATATTCCTCTCCCAAACAACAAAAAAAATCCCACCTATTCAAGAAATGCCAAACCATGATATTTAAACTCTTGCCCCATATATTCCCACTCGTTTCAAGGAAATTTAATGATATCAAGGAAAATAATGATATCTAGTAGGATCTTCAAAGCAAAATACTTGCCAGAAGAAGTTAGTATCATTATTTCCACTTTACAAACAGGAAGAACAAGGCATAGACAAGGTAAGATTGCACATGCCATGATTCTCAAATTGACGTTGTAATCCTAAACCACAGTGCTTGCTTCTCAACCTTCCCTTCTCTCTCTCTGCCTCCCATACCAGTGATCATCAGTAACTATGTAAGTATACATATGCATATATATTTTATATGCATATCCATTCTGAAACAGTTAGAACACGTCATTGTTTTTATTTACTGTTGGACCAAAACATTCATAAATGCATCACAAACTCATTGAAAGAGAGGCCACCCTTCTGTTTTGTGCATTTCCTGTGTACAGACACTGTACCCCGTCCAACAGCTGCTGTTAGTGCTTTACAATGCATCACTCTGTGATCACTCTGTCTGATTTTAAATAACTGGGCAATTCACAGCATCAATTATAGCAATTTTAGTAAGGCATAAAATTTCCTTTCACTGATGCTGTGTTAGCATGGCACTGGTGTGCATTTACATTACAGTTGTTCCCCAGATGTGAACCACTTGTACTTTGGACCAATAACTCATCCTAATACAAGCTTGTCTTGATTTTTTAGCAGGACTTCACTAGAAAAAAGAAAGAAAAGAAAAATTGAGAAAAAAAATTATCCAAAATACCTACTTGCATGCCTATAACAACTTTCAGGGGACAATCAATAGAGAGAAGCTTTTGCAGTCTCTAAATTTAATTAAGCTCTCTCTGTATGTTCTGCAAGTGATGTATTGCGTGTCCCTAGCCACCCTGTGTAGGCTGGCATCCCTACCACCTCTCTGTTTATTAAGGCCTTTCTCTGCTGTGAATGGACCAGCTACCTTTTTCTCAGACTGACTGATTGAGGTAATCAAGTTAAACACACAGCAATTGCTCTTAGCCTGTACGTACCTTTGATGTCTACTGCTGTTTCAGGGTGGATGAAAGGTTTGAAGACCTGAGAGCCTACCTGCATTGGTGGGATTTGTTGTTTCCTTGTTTTCGATACAACACTTGTCCTAATATGACCCTCTCAGCACACTACAGTCTTAAACCAACACAGTCGTGTTTGGAGAACCCTCAAGAAGGAATTCTGGGTGCACATGTAAACATGTACACAGACTGACAGTGCACCAAGCCTGGTGCTGCAGGAGTGAACACATAATAGATTCCTAGAGCCTCAGTGGAAGGTGGGTTTCCAGCTCCTCCTGCCACTAGCAAACAAGAATGATGACTGCTGCAGGGAGGATTTTGAGCCTCAAGTGCTCAGCCTCCCTCGATGGTGATGGTGGCAGTCAGGATGTGTAAAGCTTCCCTACTCGCTGAGTGGGCCAGAGATGGGAACTTTGGGAACACAATTTGTTTTGCAAAGGACACCATTGTTTACTGTGTTTGCCTATTTAACTGTATTGCACTTGGGTAAATTCACATCTTGGACTTGAGCTGTTCAGCAAAGACCAGATGCTGCTGCAGAAAAAGCATCCACTGGGAGACTTTGGAAACATAGAGTACTTCTTTCAGGAAACTAATAGAGCTACACGTAAAGGTTGTGGTTTCTACAGACAGCAAATATTTGACAAATCCCCATAAAACATATTTATCTGGTTTATCAAAATACAGAATGGTTTACATCAAGCTGAAAATATTTTAAACTTTATTTTTGATCATGAAATACTTGTTTAATTAACTTAATTAATTATTTTTAACTGATCAACAGTCTGGCTATAATGGTCTGGTTCATCCAAATTTTCATTTATGAATCCTGCCTCTAAAGAAAGCTATTTTATACTTTTTATTAAGATTTCATTATAAATCATCCATATTACCGTAGCTCCCAAAGCTGTAAATGGAAACTATAATTACCTTGACTGCTATGTGATTTTTAATGAGCTTTAACCCTAACCTGAAGGGGGTTTCAATTCACTTAATTCTTTATACCCACTTATGTTTTGTGTCTCAACTTTTATCCTAAATAGATAAAAACTGCACTAAGACTTTCTACCTCAGTACACATGTGGGAATGAAAAATCCCCACATCTCTCCAGCACTGGTTCAAGTAAAACAGTCACTACCATGAGTGCACAGACAGAGACTGTGGATACCAAGGCTATCAGAAGAGAAGTTTTTCCTCTATCTTCCTTTGATCTTGTAACTTAAGAAACATGAAAACTGCAGCAATGTGAGCAGATACTGATGAATCATGGAATACCAGAATGGTTTGTGTTGGAAG
>NW_009935157.1:79252-83165 GCF_000696875.1 Nestor notabilis | reverse complement strand
GCACGGGAGCTGCTCTAAGGTGTCCCCTTCAGGAGCCTTCTCTTCTCCAGGCTGACCCAGCCCAGCTCTCTCAGCCTGGCTCCAGAGCAGAGCTGCTCCAGCCCTCGCAGCATCTCTGTGGCCTCCCCTGGACTCACTCCAGCAGCTCCACGTCCCTCTTGTGCTGTTCCCCAGAGCTGGATCAGGGCTGCAGGGAGTCTCCCCAGAGCGCAGCAGAGGGGGAAAATCCCCTCCCTCAATCTGCTCTGGGGTGCAGCCCAGCACACAGGGGGGTTCTGGGCTCAAGCTTCTCCTCACCCAACACCCCCAAGCCCTTCTTCTCAGGGCTGCTCTCAACCCAGTCTCTGCCCAGCCTGTGTTTGTGCTTGGGATTGCCCCAACCCATGTGCAGGACCTTGCATTTGGCCTGATTGAACTCCGTGAGGTTCACACCTCTTGAATCTGTCCAGATCCCTCTGGATCCCATCCCTTCCCTCCAGCATGTCGACCACACCACACAGCTCGGTGTCATTGGCGAACCTGCTGAGAACGCACTCAATCCCCCTGTCCATGTCACCAAAAAAAATGCTGTTGGACAACACCGACCCCCGAGGGACACCACTCATCATTGGTCTCTACCCAGATCTCCTGAATCTATTGTTTCTGTTACAATGCACAGCTCTCAGCAAGTGGTGTCACAGCAAATGAGATGTGGTTTCAGTTAACTTCACTTAAAAACCTACCCAAGGCAAGATGATTATGAAAGAGAAACCAAGCACCAGGAAATCTTTTGCTGTCACTGATTTCACTGCAGGATGATGGCTAGGCTACTACAGAACTCATGAATCAGTTTCCCCATGTGTGAAACAAGAACACATCTTTTGAGATGAGACTAATTTCAACTCCAAACTGATAGTTAAGAAGTGAAATTAGTATGTGGACCAATTCGTATGTGACTAATTCTTTGTGTGCTTCAGCAAGTTATTTAGGCTGCCTGCAATAGGGATCTCTGTAGCAAATTCCCACCCTCCTATTTTCTATCTTCCATTTTCTTTGGGTAAGATGTTCCCCTCCTACAAGATTTCCCTTCACAAAGAAATGCCAGCCCTTACCTACATAAATCATCTCTGAGTGCTGCAGCTCTTCTCCTGCGGTATGAGCTCCCTGCACATGAGCAGTGACACCACTGCTGGACCTGCCATGGTATTAAAGTAATAAGGTAACTGAGCAAAAAGGTGGGCAAGCCTGCCATTTCCTGGTGACGTAAAAGACAATGTTATTTCTATAGTGCACAGGGGAACTAAATGTACTGCACAAATCTGCAGGGCAGGGGAGCCATTGAGGAAACAGAGAGGGGAGGACAATGCGGCAAATCTGTTTTGGAGGAGGCTCCAGCTCATGGCAGAGCAGACCAGCAAGAACTGAGTCACAGAAGGCTGAAGGGACCCTTAAGCTCCTTCTAAACTTGAGACATTGATGGGTTTTTATATTCTTTGTCCTATACAGAAAAATTATATCTCTGAAGGCATTAGCAGTTAAATCACTTCATTATACAACATCAACAGGGAAATGACGTCTGTGTTTTAAGACTTACAGGAATGTTGTGCTTTCAGTTCCAGCTCCAACCTCCAGGATTTGCAGTTGCCTTCCCAGAAAAGTCATACAGGGAATACCAGCAGATGAAAGGAACACATGGTTCTAAAAATCTGCTCCAGAGCACAGGGCAGAACTTCTGGCCTTGAACACTGCCAGGGATGGGGCAGCCACAGCTTCTCTGGGCAACCTGTGCCAGCGCCTCAGGACCCTCACAGTTCTTCCTAATGTCTAATCTAAATTTCCCCTCTGTCATCTTAAAGCCATTGCCCCTTGTCCTGTCACTACATGCCCTTGTAAAAAGCCCCTCTCCAGCAAATCATTCCAAACTATTAGGTGTCTACGATGTTCCTCATTCAGAGCCACATTTAGTAGCCAGTACTCAGCATCTAATATTTTAACAACCAAAAATACATGGTACTAATCCCATGATGAGAATCATCAGTCTTGACAGACCAATGGCTATGGTACTATCCTTGCTTCCCTTGACTGATGAGAAATGAGGAGCTGATGCTGAAGGCCAGATCCAGCTAAGGTCATGTGTGGGACTGGTTCTCCAAATGAGGTCCCTCTGGGGACAGGGCTACAGAAATTTTTTGAGATTTACAGATGGAAGACAGAAAAGCAAAATGTTATTATGAGAGAGGAACCAAGCTTTCTAACTCATTCCTGGGGTGTGTGTGTGTGAAAATAATCAAGAAAACACTGCTTTATTTTGCAGTATTTTGCAGAAATAAGTATTCTTTCATAGTCCAGAATAAGGAGTCATGGAATATCCTTCAGGAAAAACAGCATTTAAGACTTCCATACGCTTGCCAACTGTGAGCCCTCATATTTAATGCCAACAGAACAGTGACTACTGCAATATCCCAACTTGCAAACCCTCCCTATTGCAGTGTTTGTTCTTACACGTCAACACCTCTAGGCCATATAGAAGTGACATATGGATGCACAGACATGCTACAGACAAACTGCTATCTTTGGATTCTCCTCCTGTTTCCACAGTAACCTTACAGAAACATCTAGCAGTCAATGGGGAAAATCAAAGGCAGGGATAAATCATAATTTTAGGTTAGGGAGGAACAGACCTTGAATACTGAACAACTGATACACAGCATAATACAATTTAGGGCGTTCATTATGCTAACCCCGGGCAGGAGTGCGTAGGCATATGATGTGGCATTTACGACACCTATTTGCTGCTGGTTAAGCGGGAGTGCAGATGAGAGAGCAGGTACAGAGACCTTTATGCTCACAGACTGTTTAATGCCTTAATTCTGCTAAAATGAGCTGAGCTTTGCTTTGCACATGTCACTTCCCCACGCTCATCCAAGAAGTAACACTGAGACATTTATAAACAGATGCCCCATCATTACCAGCGGACTTTGTATGCTGAGATTAGTTTGGGGAAATAACAATAACGAGAAATGACCAATGAAATATGATCATTCGGGGGTGTCAAAATCTTAATATGAATTGGTGCTCATTAGTGTGACAAGTGTCACATTAATTGAGTCCTTTTTTTGGAAGCTGTCAGTATGTTGCTGTGTATTTGATATAAGATATGTGTATTAGCTATAAGGAAGAAGTTCTTCACAGTGAGGGTGGTGAGGCACTGGGCTAGTTTGCCCAAGGAAGTTGTGAATGCTCCAACCCTGGAGGCGTTTAAGGCCAGGTTGGACAGAATCTTGGGCAATATAGTTTAGTGTGTGGTGTCCCTGCTCATGGCAGGGGGGTTGGAACTAGATGATCTTAAGGTCTTTTCCAACCGTAACTATTCTATGATTCTATGATTCTATTTCACAAACAGTTTTTCTCTCAAAACTGTTTCTCTCTAGGGAGCAGTTTAGGCAACAGTCAGATGAATTACCTAGTGGAAATTGAAAACTGCTTTTTCTATTAGCCACTTAAGGGGTAGTACTCCAAGTAAGGAACCTCAGCAGCTCTAATCCATTCACATCCAGACCATCAAATCACTTGGGATCCATGTGGTATTGAGTGCAGGGTCTGTGGGTACTTCCTGCTTGTTTTAAAACACCTAGTTGTCCAGATAACACTGAAATTGTAATTACAGTTACATAGAGAATCATGACTATGACAACTGCAGTCCAAACATTTACTCAATATTCCTCAGTCTGGTTTGAAAATGAGATCAGGTTCATACTAATGGTATTAAGCTGCAGATTTTGGTGTTAGCTCATGTGTGCTAGCAAAAATAGGAGGAACAATAACACTGACATAAGCTCCACTCTGTAATAAAATTGGTGCTTCGTTAGAACATTAAAAAGTCCCATTCCTGGGATCAAAGTCTGTTTAACTTTACTCAGAGTGACATATCAAA
>NW_009935157.1:49795-79241 GCF_000696875.1 Nestor notabilis | reverse complement strand
CTGCTGTTTGTTATTTTAAAATCCTATTTGTCTCTCTAATACTTTTTCTCCCTGACACCAAACAAAATAATGTTGTTTTAAGATGGATGTTGATCACTACATCACTGCTTTCCCTGGAAGAAATGCATGTGCCTAAAACCTGGTAAAACACAATGTCACTCAGCTGGACTCATTAGCATGGCAGCAGTTTTGCATTTACATCACTGTACAGTTCCTAGGGAAAGCAAGCTCCAGTTCAGAGCACAGCATGTGTCTGCCTGCAGATGACAATGTAGACATGCCCCTGAAAGCCAGGCCATCCTTCAAACAGCAAGTGAAAGAAGCAGCTGCAGAGAGGCAGTGGAAGCTTTTGTTGTGGAAAAGACAAAGGCTGAGTGAGCAATTCCAGATGAAATCTCTTAATCTGTTGCAGATTGTCTTTGTGGCCTTGGGAAGATATGTACCAGCACCTGATCCACAGAAGCACATAGGTAGGTGTCCATGGTTCAGCTTTACACTGAATTTGATTGCCTGAGTATACAAGCACTGAGGTCATTTCATTTCTCCCTGTTGTGACCAACCAAGATAGGAAAAAGGTCAGCAGGAGGCTCAAAATAGAATTTCTTCATCTTTTCCTGCTTAAACCCTCTGAAAAGCTTTGTCCTGCAAATGGACTCAGAACACACCTCCAGCATCCATCAAACACAGAGCTGAGTAGCCACAGTGATTTCCGTCATTACTGTGGCTTGTGGGAGCAACACATCCTGGGCCCAGCCAGGTCTTTGCTCTGTACACTCTGACAGAAGAGAAAGGAGGTTCTGCGCCTTTTTTGTGGAAGGGCTTCAAACCCTTAACTCCTTTTATCTAGGGGATGCCTGGCTTTTGGCAAGCACAGCAGGAGCAAAAAGGTGATGTGTGTGTATGGGAGTTTCTGTTCTTTCTGCAGAGGTTTGTAACAAAGGATCCAAGATTTCAGGTGTCAGTGAGCAAGAACCAGATTTATGTAGAGAAGTTTCATGCAAAAATCCCATGAGCAGCTCCTGGTGAGGGATGGAACTGTGGAGTTGGGATATTTTAGGAAAGCTGGTCCTGGTCTCATCCACATCTCCAGGCTTTGTCCCCCGAACCCATCAGTGGGAGGAGATCACAAATGTATCTTTGGCATAGCTGACATGACATTTATGCCTTCAGCCACTGCACTGGATTCTAGGAAGCCCAATTGTAGGTGCCTAACGCTTCCTATGTCTTCTGTAGGAAACAATGAACTCTGTTATGAACTCTGCCATGGAGCATGTAATGCCTAAGTGTCTCTGTAGGATTTGCCCAGCGCTCCTCTTGGCTTCCCGTATGGACTTTGGGGATGATTTCTTTTTTTACCTCTAGGGTCTGTCGTAGTACTAGTATGTTGACAACTAAAAGTCCTTTGCAATGACAACAAAGTGGTCAAGGAACCCTCTAAATTCAGCAGAGTCCTTCAGAATAGGGAGAAAGGCTTAGTGGAGTGAGTGAATACCAAATTCCTTAGACTGAAAAAAAGGCTTCAGACAAATCTTGTTTATACCAGAACTTGTAATTTCAGCACCATTTCACTTGTTTCCCTGATCTTTCTAGGAAACCATGTGAAGGGATCACTTCAGAACTAACAGACACGCTCCAACAGACTGCACAGTGGTAAGTGATGCTGCTAAATGGATGATAGTGCTCCCGCTCTTTCCAGCACAGGTTAATGCAGATGTAATAAAAGAGTTGAATGGGCTTTTGTCTTTTCAATCTATCCAAGGTTGCTTTTTATGAAGGAATATACATTCCATCTTTAACCTTATAAAAGTGAGGAGGTCATTGTGTAAAAAAAGAATATAATTAATTTTCCAGGGTTTTTATTGGGGGGCCGGAAGGTAAAGAAAGTGCCCAAAGTGTGCAATTAACAAACATTAAAGCAATAAAATATTGACCCTAATTTTTCCCTTTATCTATTCTCTCCCAGTTCCAACATTAAAGTAATAATAATGGATAACAATCAATGGGTTCCTAATGAGAGTAGCTCACACTACACCCACAATAATTATATTTTCAAAAATCAATAAGGAAGGAAATACAAAACCAATTTGATTATAAGGTGTGACTTCCTCTATTTCTGTTTATACTTGTATACAAGATCCCCCTCCCCCTGAAACTTCTTCCACCCTGGAGCTGAAAGAAAGGTATCTCCATCTTGGAAGATAATCATATAATTAAGATGTATGAGATGTGCCAGCCTGTGACATACGAAATAAAAGTATAATGAAGGGAACAATGCAAGCATGTATAAAGGGTCTCCTCACCCTCAGCAATAGCATTTGCTGCCATGAACAATATTCTTAATCAGAAAAAATAGTCCTTCATAATAATCATGCTGCATACAGTGATATTCACAACAGACCCAGGCTGGCATGGCAGAGGAGGTATAAAAATATAAAAGTAATTTTGCTATAAAATACCTAGGAAATTACATCCTGATCCTCTTCCTGCTGTGGATGTTTCTGTCAGGACTGGGTCATCACTGTTGATCCAGTTTTCACTGGAAAGTAACTTAATAGAAGTGGAATGAACACTGAATTTCAGCCTAGTTCCATAGATATAGATTATACTCTGTGACTCCAGGGTGATACTGTGTAAGCTTTGAGAAGCTTTGAGTCTATTTCAATAAATGTCACAAACCAGTCCAGCAACTGAATATTTCCATGGTTGTGATGAAGAATAGAAGTGGTTACTGCTACCTTTGCCATATCCATCCCATCAACTTCTACCCATCCACCACCTCAGCAAAAGAGTATGTTTTTTAATTCGAGGTTGAGAAAAAGATTGGCTGCAACAAACACGCATAATAAGATATGAAAATTTTGAATGGGCTGAGATTGGGAAATGCAGGGATTGTATTTCCATCTGCAAGCTACCAGCCTTGATGTGGAAGTTGTGGGTATAGCCAATGAAATCTTTACAACTTGCTACATAAATAATGCTGGTTATGTTGCCATCTGAAGCTAGCTCAGATTAGTCCCCTCTAACATTGCCAAGCATCAACTAACATAGGAAGAAGTGTCCTGGAAGAGAATTAAACGTGAGATTTCTATCTGGCTAAAATATAGGGTGATGGTGGGCAATTAGACCTCATCTACAACCCAGGCAAGTAGGGCAGGAACATGAGCATCCATCCAGTCAAACTGAATGCTCTCCTATTCTTACCACTTGTGCTCTGCTTTAGCATCAGGATGTCGTAGGCTTTAAATGAAATGTCAAATTTAATTTGGCTCTGGATACACAAGATATATGATTGCCCTTGGAGAAAGCTGATAACTCAGCACACTCAGTGTCAAATGTGTATCTATCCAATAGCTCACTCCATAAAGAGCTCTAGCCTGCTTTCCCTCAGAAAGTAGTCAGACTCCACAGGCCTGCCTGCCATTTACACAAATAGGTCCATTTTGAAAGAAAACCTTCATATCAGAAGGCAGAAATGGCTTATTGAAAGTTGGCTCCAAGTTAGATTTCCAAATGACACCACTGCGCATTACATTAGCATTCAGTGACTGGAAGGCAGTTACTGTACCTGCTGTGGATAACTCAGCATCAGATGAGGAATTATGTTAAGTGACACATTTGGATCTCTTCAAGACTCAGTTTAGAAACTTTCATTTGGAAGCATGGAGTACTTTCAGGGAGGTTTTAACTGCTTGGAATGCAAGCAGGGCAGAAAACACAGAGGATATTTGTGATTACTGATGGCTTCAATGTTCCTTACAATGTCTTCTGCATCTGAATTTTGTGCTGAGAGAATGGAAAGATTATCTGAATCCATCTGCAAACCTTCTGGTTTAAAGGAAATTTTAAAAGCAGGTATTTTCTATGTTCACCTAGAAATGGCCCCGATTTAAACAAAATATTAAAAAAAATCAGTATGTAACTCTATTGTGTGACTGTACCTGCTGAATGCACAAGGGACTGGAAAAGATACATTGTCAATAACTCCTTTTTGCACTTTTACCTATTGTTTACAGCTATCACTCAGAAAAAAAATGTTTTAATCTGATTATTTTGTTATTTTTTGTGCTTTTCATGTCATAAGCAGCCTATCTTCCAAACCAGAATGTATCATGCCCATTCCACTATTAGAATGCAAAATGCAGCAGGAGAAAAACTCAAAACTTTGCACCTTGCCATTTAGAGTTTGCCATTTTTGAAAAGCCACAGTGGTTAAATATAAAGTCAGTCATAGAAGGACATAAATAGATAGGCAATATACTTGTCAGTCACAGACCATGAGAAATGCCTCAATACCCATATAAAAGCTTGTAATTGAAGTTTTGCAGAGATAAGGTTACATGTGTGATGTTTTGTCCTTTTGTTCCAAAAGCAGCAGATAGTAAGTTTGACTCCTATATCTAAATAAATCTCTACTTTCTTAGCTAATTTAGTGGCAGTCATGCTTGAAACTGAGAAGAGATTCGATTAAAACAGCAGTTTATATTCATTTTCTTCTCTTTCTTGAACAGAGTAAGTATTTGGCACATCTTTGGCATCTTTGTTCCTATCAGGACTAATAAAGAAGTGGAATGTATCTCTTTAAATTAACATATGATCATTTTATGCTCATTTTGGTTTTAGACATTATTAACCTGTGTATAACCTCTCATTTACCTCATTTTCTTTACTCCAGCCTCATATTTCTTTTTCTCTTCTCTTCCCACACTCTCAGTGGTCTTTCATGGCCTCAGGTCTCTGTTCCCCCATTCTTCCTATTCCTCCTCTCCAGTCAAGCACTTCATGAGCAGCTTTGCTTCTTGTTCTTCTCAGTTTTCCATGGTCTGGTTGTTTTCTCCACTGTGCCCTTTGTGCCTTTCTAAGACTGTTGTGTTCTCCCAGGACCTGAAGTTTCCAACAAGAAGCTCCAATCCACATTTGGCTCTGAATTCAAGGATGAAATGTTCTATTTAACTGTTTCTTAGGTCTCAAAATTCCTCAGGAGAATTCAACTCACTTTAAGGTAAAGGGAAGGACCAGAAATAAGAAAGAAACTTTCAAAAATAACATGTGTTATGCCAAATTTCATAGAAAATTGAGAAAGTAAAATCATACTGAATGTACAGATGTATGAAGGAAACATGTCTGGAACTCTAAGTTTACCTGTATCTCTTAACTTTGCCTTTTAGCCACAGAAAGTCAATGCTCTGTATTTCTTGTCCCTCTGTAGTCCTATACTTATTCTGACATGATAATGTCATTACTGTGAGATAATACTATCAGTACAGAGACAAACAATAACAGGTTGGTTCTTCAGGATAGCAAGTTCAATCTATATCCTCCTCAAAATCTTTAACAGAGCAAAATGGAAGAAAAACAGATGGCTTTGTATCATGACCAGAAGGTTAACAAAGCTAGGCCTTTTCCAATGAGCTATAAGATTATTGTTGCTTTTCTCTCTAGGCTAATATTGATTATATGTTCCAATTTCATTCAGATATTGGATTTGTTTTATTGGGCAAACAGCTGCAGCCTCTGCTCCTCATCCCTCAGTAAATATTATTTCAAACTTCTTTTGAACTCACATTGTACAAGTGTGACTCTGCTGTACTCATAGAGGCTTTTCCATAATGTGATATTCATCTAGGATCATGTACCTGGTCCAAACACAAGTTGACATACTGGTTTTACTTAAATGTGCTTTTGCTGGGCCTTTCTCACCATGTCAACTCAGTGGTTCTCTCCTGGGCTGCATGAGGCTGGTCGTTCATCGTGGCAGTCAGGTAGGTTGTTGTCACTAAATGAGAAAACATACTGCCTGAATATTATTTTCATAGAAGTTAGAAATTAAAGTGTATGTTTTCCCCCACATAGACACAGTAACCATTAAAATTAGAGGGATAACAGTTGATTGTTCTTCTTTAATCACAGCCTTATTCTGTTTGAGGGTTTTTTTAAATTATGCTTTTTTCCCCCAGAAATAAACAGAATACAGACCTTTTCAGCACCACTTTTCTTGGCTTCCTTTAGTTAATAATCTCCAATATATTTTATTTGTTGCTTTGTTAATTTTGTTCAAAGAAGTAGAGAGACCAGATACAAAAAAAAAATAGGCATGAAGCCAGAAAAGGTGCAGTTGTAGGTAAACTAATGTCACAGAATTGAAAACATATAACTACAACCATTTCCGTTTACATAAAGAAGAATGTGGGAAGAAAGATTGCTGCCATTTGGAGCGTGGTTGTTTGAGGACTTTGGGATTTGGAGATCAACCACGGTCACGAAGCAGCTGGGAAGTGATACTATGCAGAAGCATCACTGCATCACACTGATGTGAGGATTTCAGTCTGCTTTCTTAAAGTTATAACAAATAGAAAGATCTTTTCAAAATATTTTTAAAAATGCTTTGAAATGTTTTATTTCAACTTTTGTTATAAAATTATAGCATAGAGGAAGAAGCATAGATTTGATCAATCCCTTTAGAAACGTGCTCAAAACATTTCACTCCTAAATGTCTAGGGAAAATGCTAAAATCTTGTCAGAGCTTCACCTCTTCATTCAACTCCTTCCTTGCTGTTTCTCTGAAACACTCTTCTCATAATATAAAGACACATTTTGATTTAAGTACAATTGTGTTTTGTGGCAGAAAGTGTTCTGCTAATTTTTTAACCATGATTTATGGGAGCAAGGGTTCAGGAAGCTTTATTACTCCAGCTAAATGAATAATCTTTTGAAGCTGGTTGGTAAAAGTTATTTCAGAAGATGGACTTTATTATGAGGGTTTTTAAGAAAATATAGGAGATGTTTTATGGAATTAGAGTATTGTTCGTCTTTTAAAAACAAAAACCTCTTGATTTAAAAATTTTTAAAAATGAAGAGCTGAATTTTATTTTTTAAAACATACTTTATATCATAAGTTTCTATAGGAATTCATTAAAAAGAAGAATTTCCCAACCAGCCTCAAGTCTGTGTGTGTTCCCAAGGAAAATTGAGCACAACTCCACAAGCATCCTAAAGTTCGTATTACTGTGTATATGCGCTTAGATTTTCATGGCTATATATAGTAGCCCTACAAATTCTTCTTTAATCTATCATCTCACATATGAGGTTTCTTCAAACATGTCCTGATTTTACCCTGGTTGTTCAGTTTGTCTGGGTGACATTTGAAAAAGTAGGCTTTAAGTAAAGGATATTCTTTAGCAAAAAAAAACCCAATCACCTTTTGTCCTGATTTCTGCTCTTTGCCTAAGAGACAAACTTTAAATAACAATTCTTTGAAACACTACAGCAGAAACTGAAAATGTATAACAAAGGCTGAGAAAGCATGTATTTGAAAGACTTATAGTCACTGGAATACTGACAGAAAGTTAACATACTTGCAAAAGGAGTCCAAAGACAATGAAACACGACTACAGAAGTAATCAGCAGGTATAAATATTTATAACTTACTTGCAGATATATAATGAAATTGCAAAGCTCTCAATATGAAAGAGGACAAACTTAAAGTGATCTCTGTTTTTCCATCACCTCCTCCCCCAGTTGCCTTGCAACTTGTGGAAGTGCATATAGGCATGCACAAAGCTTTCACATTCAGAGCCACCTGCTGAAAGTGGGAGTCATAAAATTTGACAGATATAAAAATATAGGAAATATCCATTACATTCTGATACATTACTGAAGACCTGCAAACAGGGAACAGACCAACTAGGTTAAGTATTGGTATAAATTAAACAGAAAGCACATTTGCTCTAGCACTGGCCTTTCAAATTGAGAGTGATGGCACGATTAAATAATTGAACTATCTCACCTTGCACAGTCAGACAGAATTCCAATAGGAATAATTATTCCAAAAAGGATATGAAGGTAAATCAAGCTCTTCACCAACTAATACAGCAGTCTGCAACTTGACTTTTTGCTGCCTTGTGGACGAAAGTGGAATCAGGATCAACAGGTTGTTTTTCTTCCATTTGGCAAACATGTCATTAGGGTTGATCACTTCATCAGTAATTTTCTTTGTGAAGGTAAGGTTTGGGTTTGCTCATGTCATATAGTACTGTTAAATAGTTCTCCTAAGAACTCCTTTTTTTCTCAACATATGGTTTAAAACCCAATCATTATATTTGTCATCTTGAGGTCTTTCTTTCCCAAAGTCCCTGCCATGAGCTTTGGGCATTATGCTCATCCTTCCCTCTTTCCTGAAATCTAAACCTGATCTTTCTGCATTTCTGGTCAACCCAAATTCTTACCATCATCTTAATATCTGTCATACTTTTACATCCATCTGCACCAAGCTCAGAGAGGCTGAAAACAATGAATTCTTTGTAAAGTAATCTTTTAAGAGGAGTGGCCAATGTTTAAACAAACCAATCCACCAAGTAACAAGTAGGGTATATGGACAGCTGTAACTTCTGCTTTATTTAATCTGCTTACAAATATTCCCAAGATAGCTCAGTTCCCTGAAAAAGTAAAACACGGGGAGTTTTTCCTTTCTTTCTTGTTTCTCATCATTCCAAACTGAAATAATGTCTTCAGTCAGTGTCCTAACAGCTTATTCTGTTTAACAGTTGCTTCCTGAGAATAGGGGGAGACCTCAAGTTCATGCCTTTGCAATTAAATTGGAGACAATATCACTGGAAGCAATCCTGCATAAACAGAAGGATAGACACAGGCAATCTTACTGTTCTTTCTTCTCCCTAGCATTTAGGACTTTGGGATGCACTGTGCATTCCTTCTCTCTTTGTGATATCTGTGACACTCACCTGGGGACACAGCTGTTAACATGCCAGCCATGCAGCACTGCAAAGCAGAAATGTCTCCTACTTTGGGAGTGCCTTGGCAACGAGTAGACAAGAACAAAGACTGAGATTATTGGAGCAGTGGACTAATATGGCAAATATTCACCTGTCTTATTGAAAAAGTATTTGAGCGCCACAGAGGTGGTCATACTTGACACTGGAATCTCCTGGGCAACCACTGTTGCATGGCCTTGTCTCCCATAAATGCCAATTATTTTCAAGGTCTGACATACAGCAGTGAATAAGCTTTTAACATTTTGATCAGAATTATTGTTCAACAGAGAATACTTTATGCTTTGTGTCATTTCTTACAGACACAAACCACTCATTTGTGGCTAGCAGAGATCGTGAATAGCCTACAAAAAGACAACGTGCATAGTATGACCCGCTTTATTTATCTTACAGTTCACTTATGAGTCTGCTCTGAGTTAAGAAGCAAAAAATTAGAAGGGGCCCGAGATGGAGAATTATGTCCTTTCTCTCCATCAACTAGTCAGCTGGTATGGGATTAGATGCTCAACTGTGCGCATTTAGAAAACTAACTGGTTTTGACAACCTAGATCTTAGTTTCTGAAGCTCCATTTATGTTGAAGGTAACTGTACACTAGAGAGCAGTCCAGCTCAGCAGGCAAATTAAAGTTTTCCCTCCACTTGCACCAGGTGGTCATCTGAAAGCTAACACTAGTGCCCAAGTGACAGTAGACATTGAAGACAGCTGGCAAATTAGGCCTTATGGCTGCTTTTGGAACAGTATGAATGTAACCTTATGCCATAAATTTATTAAGAAGACAAAAGCAGCTCCCTGCGGAGGAGAATTATTGTCAAGATATCTCTAGCAATGATTCTTAGGAGTTGAAAAGCAAGTGAGTAATTAAATACAGCTTGGTTTATGAAACAATAAAAAGCACATTCCATTTTTCAACATCCTTTTCTTTAGCATTAAAATGCTAAGGAATTCACAAACTATTGTTTTCAAAGACTGATTCTAATCTGCATGAAGTTCATTTCAGGATTAAGACACCTAAGCGTAGATGCTCACAGGTTGATAGAGGTCTGCTTAGTACAGTCAGTGAAGCTTGAGCTATTCAGCAAACTAGTCATCGGGGTCAAACTTTAGTTGCCTACACACAAGTCTCTGGTGGCATGAAATATTTATGGAGGGTGGCAGCTGCCATATGGGACCTGTGTGAGACCCACTGTTTTTCAACAGCACTTCAAAGTCAGATAGACAGCACGTGAAGACATCTCAGAGAGGTCTGGACACCTATGTGTGAACAACTGACCTCTAAATTTCCATTGACCATTACAAGAGCTCCATGTGGACATCTACATGTACATTGACTTTTTTAATCTGGAGCTAATACAAATGCTAGTTGGCTCATTAAAGTTAACCAAGTAAGAAAATTTCCCAATTAATACTGCCCTTTGTTTCCCAATTAATACTGCCCTTTGTTTCCCAGACAACAGGGTGTCTTCTAAAATACAAAGAACAGTGATTTAGTTTCATTGGCTCTATCTGTGCTCTTTTGCGAGCTTACAGCTCGAATACATTGCAATGGGCTCAAATACCTGAGCTAGCTGGCTCAAGCTAACTGCATCTATACTGTGTGCACAGGCAGAGCAATAGCCTGAGTCCATATTCACCTTTTTCTGAGGCTGCCATCCAAGCAGAACATCAGTAAAATTTAGGTAGCTCAAACAATCTGAGTTGAGGATCATGCCCAAACCCAAGAGAATCTAGGTGTCACCACTGTTTTTCAGTTCCTCCGTGTAAAATAGAGATTCTGAGGGTTTGGCTTTTTAATTTCAACCCAGTAATCTTTATGAGGCCATCTCAGCTTGACTATGTGTTTGTGCAATATGAAATGAGAAAATCACCAAGTACTGTTATAAACCTTCCTCCCCCATCCTATAGACGAATCAGGCTCACAAATTCTACTGAGTCCATAGTGAGTTGCTCTTTGTGCTTTGACATACAATATCTTTAAATCCATGTTTTTTTCTGTTTTGTGACTTAGCTGATTCCTCCATGGTGACTGCTGTCCCTTCTCAGGTCAAAGAGCAGTCTTTAACAGCCAGTCATCTTTTATCCAACAGATGTGTCCAAACAGCTGGAACTCCCTTCTTATCTCCACATCAGTAACTCTCCCTTCTAATGCATCTTTTCGCTCATTGTCTCTTTTCTGATATGCTTCTTGCCAGCTGGCCACATGAAGTTGATGATATCATTTCATTCTAAAAGGCAGATATCTCTGTGTGCCAGCTTATTCAAAGTTCTGTGTTTCTACCACATGCAGTAGCATAAAGTACATCCGTATTTCAAACTGCTTTGTAGTTTTGTGTGTTTCTATAGAAAGATCACCTTGCCTTTGGATTGATAGAATAGAAAAAATAAATAACAGAATCCAAAGATGGGAGAAGTAGTAAAAGGCTTATTCAAATTGTGGGCTTATTATAGGAAAATGCTTCTAAATTGCAACTCTTAAAATCGGGGAAGAGCAGTAAGATGGCATGCTATTTTCACACTTACCTAGCATCTCATTTTGTTGGTAATGCTTCAGTTATTGAATTTCTTTCAGTGCATAATCAGGTCCTAAGCTATTTCTCCAAGTCAGGGTTGGGGCACCAGACACTTAAAGAGGACATAGTTGGTTAATCGTGCCAGATAACACCAAGAAGGTGTTATCTGCTTGCTTGTTTTAGTACATCGGTGAACTGATGGTTGTTCTTTGAAGAGTTTTGCAGACATCAGAATTAGCTATCAGACACTTTAATAGGCTAATGGAAGCTGACTGTATTTCCTCCTAAAGCAAGCAATAACAAGAGTGGCATTTTTGCTCTTAGTAGCTTAAGAACACAGCAGAAATGACATAGCTGGGCACATCAATTTGCCTCCACACTTCTTAACACAAGGTAATGATACCCTGTATTGGAAAAATAAGGCAAAGCTGTGCTCACTTTCTTTTTCAGCTGAATAAACCTGAAAGTGTTACAATATTCCAAACTACAGTGTCAGGAAACAAAGGAACAAAAAGAGATTGAAAGATCAGAACAAAAAGAACAGTATGACCAGTTACAGGAGCTGAAAAAGCCTAAAGCGTAAAACCCAAGCTTAATCCTTTGCATTTGTGGTACAATGGGATTTTTAGATGGATTATCACAATCACGCCAACTATACTCTAAACTGGTTGTGCTGTAAAACTCTGATCTTTCAGACAACAACCCTGATAGGCAGCTTTAGTTTATTAAGATGTACAACACCCTTCCTAACCCACCAATGACTTGGTTTGAGTTAAACATGGATCTGCAGCTGTGTTTCCTTGAGGTCCTAGGTAAGGGTCAGGCTTTTGCTTTTTGACTGTCTGATTTTTGTACCTGGTTTTCAAAGAATAACAGAATCCTCAAGTCACTGCATTATCCATGAACTTGGGCATTTAAAAATAGCCCAGAACCAATATCCAACATAAAACTGTGAGTATGGGCAACAAGCTATTTACATAGATCACAGTTGAGAGATTCAGTCTGCTATAAGGGCACTTTACTCACACAAATATCCTTAAAGACATCAGTACAATGGCTCACCTTGTATAAAGGTTACTAAACTGCCAGTGAAAAGACATTCATTTGGATAGTAGGAACAGAAATATTATTCTGATTCATAATTTTATGGTCCTCATTTTTTTCTAGCTCTAAGTGAAATGGTACAAGTTCATGCAGAAAATAACAAAGTCCAATTAAATTCTTGGACTTCCCCATAATATTGTTCAAAGGTAATGTAAATACAGAAAAAGCCCAAGTTTATTTAAAACATATATTTTCTCTGAATACAGTGAAAAGCCAGTTTGCACCAAATGGGATCTAAACTATGCAAGAAATGGTCACGTTCCTGCAGTCTAACAGGTCTTGCCTTGCAGACCTACCTGCAAAACACCTATCATTTATAAGAGTCTGTTTCTGAACACTCACCCTCCAAAACCACAGCCATCTTATTTACTCTTTCATTTTATACTCTAGTAAGGAGAACAAATCTCAGCTGGGACTTCCCTGCATCAAAACAATAATGTGAAACTACAGTTCCTGAACTATCGTTTTTTTTCTTTTCTTATTAAGTTGACTGAGCTTAATGTACCATTTTTGCTGTGACAGGACTGAAAGGAAGGAAACCAACCTGACAAAAGGCAATACAGAGCAAAAAGGTTAAATTCTGGTGGAGTAGAATCAAAGTGAAACCTCCCATTTGTTTCAGAAAGGGTAAAGTTTCACCCTGGAGTGTTATGAGAGAGTGAGAGGAGAGAGATGGAAAACATGCAGTGACTTATGAGACAGAGAGAGACTCATAGGTAACTTTTGTTCTTCCTCATGTAGTGAAATCTCTGCTCACTTAGGATACTTGATTTATTTTAAAGCTGCTTTTAGCTGCAGTTGCAGGCTGAGAATGCTTCAGTAGATGACAAAGTTGCTAATGCTCAAAAACTGAGAGTAGCATGTGGGAGACACGTAGTTACACGTACAAGGATGCAGTGAGGCATGATAGAGACTTTTCAAGGGATCAAAGTGCCCATCAAGTCAAGAGCATATATTTTGCTCAAACCCCTGAAGAACTATTTCCTATTTAACCCGTTAAAAGCCCTTAACCTTCTGTCCCACAGTCTCCTAGAGTTTCCTTCACATTTCAAGATACCCAACTACTGCTCTTACTCCAAGGAGATTTTCCAGTGAAGTTACCTCCCTCTTGCCAAAACTCCTCGAGAGCAGTAGTAGATCACCTCCTCCTGCTTACTAGGCAACCACCTTCCAGTGACTGCAACAATAAATCTCTCGTGATAGTAATTTTCCCTGAATTTTTCAAGCCTTCAGAAAGTTACATAGCATGCATCCCATTAAACTTTTAAGACTTCAGCCACCGACACTTGAGAAATCATTAGCTTCTGTTCTACACAGAAAGTCAAAGGATGCTGGATGGTTTATCAGTTATCTCTTTAAACATGTTGAGGATATTTAAACAGCAGTTAATGTGGAGCCTGCTCTGCTGACAGTCTGATGGTGAGCTGCGTGGCTTAATATCACTCATGTCTCCAGAATGTGTTTTACTTTGTCAGTGAAAAGACCATATTATATTGACTTTGTAAGCATTGAAAATCATTACTCTTGTTGATATTGATTTGCATGCTGACTCTTAACACAGGAATGTAACCTTAGCAATTTTCAAATTCATTCCAGCATACTGATACAGAACTCAGAAAAATAACAATTATCAAACCTGTCACATTTTCTTGACAAAATCTATTTTATTGCTGGGACTTGTTAAAATCAATCTTTATATTCCTCATATTAAAGTTTCCCATTGGTACCTGGGATTTCCGATACTGTCATAACATGAATGGGTACTTTCACTATTCCTTCATTATTTGAAAAGAAAAAGTGTCTTAACACATAACAGTTAAAATCTGTGGGATTTTAACTATGGGAACAAAGGTTGTGGCTGAGCCTTTTTAGGTTCCTTTCTTCAGAGGTTTAGTGCTTGCCTGTACTATCCTTCCTCCAGGTCAGCTATACTCCAATTTAATCTCAGTGTTTTATTATTCATTATTTACTTCCTCAGATCCTCACAGACACTTTCTTACCCCAGAGCACCTTAACTCTAAACTTCTTCAGTATAAGCAGCACTTAGTCCTTGTGTGCCGAACCCCTCTTCTTTTTTGTCGTTGAATTTGTAGCAAATGTATTCACTTCTAGGTCTGCAAATACACAGGCCCTTGAAAGCCCATTACTGAAATTAACAGCGCTACCAACACAAACTCTTTCTCCATATATGTATATCCTTTAGAGTTTCAGCCTGCAAAAGAAACCAGAGACCCAACATGGTCTTATTTTATTTTTGACTCAGAGAGTTCAACTTTTGTGAGGAAAATACCTGTGGGTTCCATCACTGCACTGTGGCTTTTCTGTAGTGACTTGCAGATACATTGAATTTAATGTAAAACAAACCAGTAATTGTGAGACAAAGGAAATCATACACAGAATAAAAGCTCTCCTACAGAGCTGAAATTCATACTGACATCAGCAGAGGTGGGCAAGCACTATGATTACAGTACTGTTGTAAGTAATTACTCTGTCTAAGTAATGGAAAGGTTCAAGCTAAAGGGCTAACAAGTGTCAATGACAGCCTGCGCTTCTCTAGTACATTCTAGCTCAGAAATGCACAATTAACCTTCACAATGTCTTGAAACAAGAAAGGAATATTTGAAATAATGAAAAAATAATGATCTCATCAAAAGTAAACAACTTCCGGTTTTAGTTTTGAGGAGTGAGATATCATCTTTCATAGATGGATTCTTTCCTACCTGCTGTTTTGAGCTCATGCCTACTTGAATTCTCTGCTAGAAGTCCTGGAACAGAGGAACTTTACTTGGGCTTCCTACAGCAATATCAATATTAAAAAAAGACAAGCTTGTAACTGGGATGAAAAAAAATCTTCAAGGAAAGTGTTGGAAACACACAGAGAGCTTGCTTTTCAATTCCCCTAAATTAAGGAGAATTTTATTACTGATTGCAATGAAAACACCCTCTCATCAGAGAGCTATTTTGCAGTTATTGAATTTAAGAAAAGTATTTCACAACTATGACATGCAGTAAATCAGCAAAGGTGCACCCTGGAGCTGAGTATCAATAAAAATTTTAAGCAATTAACAAAATAAATATTGTAAATCTTTCCAGCTCTGATATTTCTCTTTTTTAAAAAAATGAACAAGAGCCTGATCAAGGGCAAATAACATGACTGGTGTTTATGACATTTAGAGGATGATGCCTTAGGTTACCTTCTAGTCATGCTGACAGCTTTCTATTTCCCAGCCTGTTGGTGCCATCCTTAGGCAAGGTGCTTTGGAGGCTTCTGAAAGAGTTAACACCGGGCGCTTTACACTGTACCCGGTACCCTTGGACCCACTTCCTGGGCACCTTTTACAGTGGCAGAGCTGCCCTCCAGTGTTGCAGTTACAGCTTCCTAGTCTGATGGTGTGGTAGATCCCTTGGTGGTAGCCTGGTAAAGAGCTGTGTTCCTCCTGGCACCCACAGGAGCTCAGCCACTGCCTTATGGCACTGCCACTCTCGAAAGCCCTAACAGTGGTCCAGTTCACTCTCATTTGAGGATTAATTAGCTGCTACTGCAGCTTGCTTTTGTAACTTCTCTGTCCTAAGTAATTTTTGTAACTGTTTTGGAAACTAATGGAACCATCCAGGACACTTGTAGGGAAGAAGCAAGAAAGCATCCTTCACAGGCTGGTAGGTTCAGCTCTATTCGTTTTGATTCTTTCATACCTTTCTAGCTATCTGAGCCCCTGATGTTTTGCAGTGGGGAAAAAAAAAAGGCAAAATAAATAAATTAATACATCCTTTAGAATTATGCTATGGCTTGATTAATATTTCTTGAGGTTTTGGTTGAGTGTTTTTTGGGTTTTGGTGGTTTTGTTTGTTTTTTGTTGTTTTTTTTTTCTTTTGTGTCATGTTTCTCTTTTTTGTAACTGAATGAATTTTTATTTTACAGCATATGCCTTGCAAAATAACTGATGTTTCCTTGCAGATGCTTATTAATATTCACATTTGTGCACACAGTACTTAGCTCCATCCTCAGACATGTTGATTATTGCTCTAACTAGTGTTTCATTTTTCTGCTCTCTTCATAGCTAATAACCTTTTAAATGAAGACAAGTTTCACTAAGGAAACTTCCTCCTAAAGGACTCACAAATGTGTTAATCTGCAAGCAGCATTGTATCTGCAATGTGGTGCAGTATATGCATGTATTCACACAAAAGCCTCTGACTACCACTGATTCATAGGAAAAAGAGAAACCAAAGCCCTGACCAGCTGGGGAAGCCAGGCAACAATAAGAACAACACAAGACTGGAGAGACTCTTTTTTATCCCTTGGTAAAATCAGGCCTGTAAAAGTCTGTGGAAATGCAAACAGCAGGTCAGGAAATAGTTTTACAGCTCATGTTTGGTCAGGTCAGACTGACAACAAGAGCTGCTCAGCATTAGAAATGTGGTGGGGCTAAAGAGTGTATGTGAATGTCAGATGTTTGGGGTCAACAGCTGCATTTTCCAAACTGATTGTAATGGGATATTCAGTAAAAGAATGAAAATAAATATTTTTTTTAAGTCTCAACTTTTTACCAGTAACAATAAGGTTAAAAGAAGGTTATCCCCATTGTCCTGTCCTGTACATCTGTAGAACTTAAAGATTAGTATCTTGGGAATTGTGCTACAGGACTACAGGTAGAGGAGCTGATATGAGCCTGTGGCTCAAGCAATTCCTATCCAGCTAGCTGTCTAGCTCTTCTCCACCCTAATGCACAAAATTATGAAAGAGGCCACTACTTGTGAGGAATTTATGGTAAGGGTGAAACGTTTACATACTCTAATTAAGGTTTTGTGTGACGAGTGTTTGTAAAAGAAACAGAGGAAAAATCTTCCAAGATTTTTAAAGGAAGCCAACCATCAAATTCAGTAACTCCAAAATGGGGCATGACTGGCTGCTTTCACTGGACTGCACAACATAAGAAACTTCAAGTAGAGGAATAACTGGCAGAAGTAATAAAATGTCATCTTATCTTTTTGGACATACCCACATGAAAACAAGACATCTTTTTCTGACAGCAGATGACAGGACTCAGGAACGTGGCATTCAGGGCTCTGGAAATCAGTATTCTCAGGGGGACTCTCCCAGGTCTGGGTTTTTTTTTCCCCAAAGCTGATATTTTTGCCTTATTTCCTCCAGCCATCCTTTCTCTGCCATTCCTCTCAGGTAGCTAAACTGAGGTGTACCAAGATAGCAGTGCATCAGCAGTCATCCCATTTCTGTACCTTTGTACAGCTTGTTCCAGTTCCTCCTCAGCTGCATTCTCAGCAGACATGTCCCCCGCCAAACTACTTTTCCCACACCCCTGGTTCCCTTTCTCCAGATGCAAGTGACCCAGTACAGGAATGACCCTTGTGACATTTCAGTCCAACATTGTGCCTGTCTGTAAGTGGTTTGAAGCAGATGTGAGTCCAGCTCTTTGTATCTACAAGCACAGTCACCAATCTGAAACCACAAAGATAATTAGTTATTTCACCAGGCTGTGGCTGCGAAGTGGGGAATAAACTCTTCTTTCACCAACCAAAGTTATATGACGTGGCATGCAGACATTTGCACTATGGTTGGTTGTGAAAGCCTAAACAGAGGGATAAAGGGCTGTGGTGCAGAGGGCAGCTGAGCCCAATCTTGCGGAAACATGGTCAGCCACACAGATGCTAAATCACTGGGGGATGCTCAGCTTCCAGGATGCTTAGTGTTGTTCCTGCTACTCTCGGCTGAATTTAATAAATACCATCCTCCCTATATTCCTCAAACAAAGCAAGATCTGAATAGTGGAGTCCATTATCACTCCATATGGTGAAGCGAGGCAAGATGGACGAGATCCAAAACACGGAACAACCGCTTTGCTTTGTTCTTCTTCCGCCAGCTGCAACAAAGAAAGTGAGAGGAAAAAAAATCTGCACAGAAGAGGAAAGACTCTTTGTGAAAAGACAAAAGAGTTGTTAGCCGTGCCTATGTTATGATGTGGTTTTCTGGTATTAGAATCATAGAACAGTTTGGCTTGGAAAGGACCTTAAGATCATGTAATTCCAACCCCTCTGCCGTGAGCAGGGACACCACACACTAAACCATGTCACCCAAGGCTCTGTCAAACGTGGCCTTGAACACAGCCAGGGATGGACCATTTACCACTTCTTTGGCCAAGCTGTTCCAGTGCCTCAACACCCCCACAGTAAAGAACTTCTTCCTTAGATCTAACCTAAACTTCCCCTGTTTTATTTTAAACCCATCACCCCTTGTCCTATCGCTATAGTCCCTGATGAAGAGTCCCTCTCCAGCATCTCTGTAGGCACTTTCCAGATACCGGAAGGCTGCTCTGAGGTCTCCACGCAGCCTTCTCTTCTCCAGGCTGAACAGCCCCCATTTTCTCAGCATGTCTTCATTCAGGAGGTGCTC
Organism: Nestor notabilis; assembly: GCF_000696875.1. NCBI lineage: Eukaryota > Metazoa > Chordata > Aves > Psittaciformes > Psittacidae > Nestor > Nestor notabilis. The sequence continues at coordinate 60,437 of NW_009935157.1, read as the reverse complement.
CAGCCCCCTGATCATCCTCATGGCCTCCTCTGGACTTGCTCCAACAGCTCCATGTCCTTTTGATGTTGAGAATATATCAATATTGATATTGAAGGCCTGGTTTTACTGCAACCTCCACTTCCCAAATAAGTAACACTGACTCTGGCTGCCTGGCCAAAGCAAGTAATGGCAATAAAGCATTTTCTGTCTCTCCTGCTACGAGTCTTTTGATGGCAACTAGACTATGATGTTTACTTATGTGCAAGTTCAGAGATTCTTAATACTTCTTGCATAAAGCTTTTCCCTGCCATTTATCACCCTAGAGTTTCATAGCAGTAATGGGTTTGCATAGTGAGTTTTCTGAAGAAAATCTTATAAAAAGTGGAAGGTATTTCAATTCCTAGACAAGATCAAAAAGAAGATTTCAGTTTAGGGAAGTAATCAGTTCCAGTCGACACAGAATTTTCTTTAGGACTGCTTGTTTTCCTCTTGTTTTTAATCAATAAGTAGAAGTTTTCTACTGTACCAATGTATGCAAAAAAAAAAAAAAAAAAAAGAAACAAAATTAAAAAAAAGAAACAAAATTAAAAAAAAGAAAGAAAATTAAAAAAAAGAAAGAAAAATAAAAAATCTTTACTGCAGAATGCAGCCAGAAGCCAAAAAGATGTTGTATTGAAGGTTAGAGAGGTAACTTCTAGCTATCAGCTGGAGTACTGCACTCCAGTGCAAAGATGACAGAGGTATACATGTGCCACCAGAAGTAACTGGTAGGCTCAGAGGCACTGAATCTTTTCCAGATAAACAATTAACAGAACAGGAATATTACCCGACATGCTTTTCAATGTCACTGGAGATGAATACTGGCCTTGTACCAATCCTGTTCAAGTGCTGTTTTGCTGTTTGCTTTTTCATTTTAATGAAAACATTAAGGGAAAAATAAAATTAGGTGAATGGAAAGGTTTCATAAATTTGTCTTCTACGAGACAATAAAATATGTCCTTCTTGGACCAGAGTGCCATGCTGTTGAAGCAATGAACAAGGCCATGATGATGCTATTTTTTTCAATGAGTGAAGAAGAAAGGAGTAGTATTCTATCCTCAGTCTAGTTAATTAAGGTCATCTAAAGCAATTTCCAAATATTTTATAAGTCTTGGTACATAGTATTATCTGCACATTTTTATACATACTTACACATTTTGTATGTATGGTGAGACAAACCACATGCATCTCTCAAGTCATGTCACAAATTCCACAGAAACAAAGCCAACACAGCCCAGCATCATAGAATCATAGAATGCCTCATCATGAGTGTACAGATTTAATTGCATGATTGGATCTAAATTAATCATCTCCCTAATTTCCTCACTAAACTCCCTCAGCATCCTCTAAGGCAGGCACTATGCAATCCAGGCTTATCCAGAGCTATGGTGTGGCACGCTGAGATTGACTGTAGCTTTCATGTACCCACTAAGTCTTACGTGTTGAACCCTGGTTTAAAGAGGGGTAAAAGAAAAGTAAATAAGGCATAAATAACATCCCCAGTGCTGCGGGAAATGCTGCCCCTTTAATGATCCAGCTGCTGGAACAAATGATTGCTCACTCATAACATACACATTGCAGTTGTCATAGAAACTCACTTAGCAACAAAGAATCCTTGACCTTTTCCCCATCTGTTTTGAATCCTCACAAAGGCACATTAATTTCTATATATTGATTTTTCCCTTTATTTATTTATTTATTTTTATCCCAAGAGGGAAATTCCACATTTTGCTTGGCTCCCAAAAGCCTTCCGTACATTCATGGGGAGAATTGCCTCTCCTTACCCCTACTCACAGTGAGGCATCAACTAGATCCTGACAAAAAGATAACTGCAAATTAGGCTATACAACTGGGAACTCCACCCCAACCTCTAAACTTGGAGAACAATCTGTTTTGTTTCGGGAGAAGCTCAGGAAGCTCAGAGCTCTGTGGTTTTGGACATAACCACCCAGGGTATGTACAGTCACAGCCTCCAATTAAATCACAGTGTCCCCTTCAAATAGATGCAGACCATGCAGGAAGCAAGATTGTGTTATCAAAGGCCAATATGCATACAGCAACACCACTGGGATGAAAACAGCCTTGTTACAAAGGACACTGATAAATTCCCAGAAGAAAAGAAATGGATGAAATTAATCCAGTCTCTGAGTAATGGTGAAATCACTGCATGTTCTGAAGGCACAAAGATTTTAGATAAAGCTTGGATGACCTAATCAGATTAGCCATCAGTTACACCCCTGGTGTTTGGAGTTTTCTCTACAGGTATGACCATATGTTTACTATTTGGGATAAACAGAATAAGCTTTCTCGCAAATTATCTTGAACTAAAGATAATAAAAGGAAAAGCAAAAATTTTTACAAACTATTTAAGTAATTTTTTACTTAACCCAAATACCATTGCTACAAGTCACCTTTAATTTTATCTGCTCTGAGTGTACTAAAAGGGAAATAAAGATGATACATAGCTGTGAAGACTTGTAAGGAGATCAAGGAACAAAATCAGTACTTTGAGAACCGAAAAGTTCCAAATTCTAAGCTGTAGAATTTGTTTGTCTGCAGTTTAGATAAAACCAGATGAGGTGTGTCTGGGCCCAATGATCTTCAATCCCTGTCATTGAATTGTCAGTTGGGAAAAAGAGTAGACAGTCAAAGATGGCAAGACAAAGTACAGGAAAAAGAGAAACTAGACAAACAGACACATAACACAAACCAAACCAGGGCTGCATTCAGTAGTAACAAGATGATGCTTGGATTTTCTCAGCAAGATGTAGCCATGTAGATGCACTTCCAAATTTGTCAGTTACCCCAAAACACAAATACTTTTTTTCCAGCATTCTCTACAGCGTGAGAAACTTGGCAGGTATAAGGAGGATCTGGTAGGGCTGTTCAGGGCGTGATACTTGCTTATCTTGCTTATGTGCAGACAAGAAACACATCTTTCTGTATAAACAAAAGGGTTTGTTAGTATAACCGGAATCTTAAGGGTCTAACTTGAGAATCATTATTACTCCAGATCTAACTACTACAGAAAGAGAAATAATATTCTATACAGAAAAGGTCTTGATAGCTATAGTAATAATAAAAATGATACTAATACAGGAAAGATCATTATACACACATATCGGGGTTTTTTCCTTTTTCCTGCTGTTCCATTCACCTTTCTCCTACTGCTCCAGGTCCCAAGGCTGGTGGTGTCTCTCTGGTGGTGGGGGTGGGGGTGTTAGGGTGAGTCATCAGGGTCTGGAATCCTGTCATAATGTTCGTGTACATGTTTTTTTCTTCCTCACACTAGCTTCCACTTGGGGTCATTTTATGTTTCCAGTAGACTTTTACAACTTTCTTCACTGATTTACTGCTCCACATTACATCAGGATTTACAATATATATGATATATATGTGAGATATATATGATACCTTTTCCACGTGTTAAATATTATTTCTTTGTTGTCTTTGTTGCCCTTAAAACCACCTTCATCCATCTGCAGATCTTCACTACTTTAACCATTCGCAAGTTGTTTACAGACAGGGGTTCTCCAGTGCCAGCCCATCCAATGCCACAGCCTGTGTCTCCACCTCTAAAACCCATGGTGGCACCCCACAAAGATATACAAAAGTAAAACCTGAGCTATGAACACCAGTTAGAACACCTAAACCAAGTAAAACAAGGCTGCAGTGAGAACAAGAAAAGCTCAAAAATGGCAGGTTGGACAAGCCTCCATCCTGGGACTGTTCAAACTCAGCCCATAACCTGTCCCTTGCTATGACAATGCTACATTACAGAGATACAGGTTCATGGACACTCATGGTATCCAGATCTTTGTGTTGACTGACTGGTGTCTCTTCCTCATGCTCTTAGAGCTGAAACAAGCATCAGATTTACAGCAAATAACTTTCCTTTGACAAAACTAGTAAAAATTCCTTCTTTCCCTTGTTTCTTTTTTGCTTTCTTCCCACCCAGGGTTATGACCCACTCCCTATTGCAGCTCAGAAATTAAGCTGGCAAACTCTATAGCATTACAGGCTCCTGACATACTCACCTCTCCTGCCATCTTATCCAATATCTGGAATAAGGTTTCTGAGATTTTATTATAAAACCCAGCTGTGCTGTTCATTATGTGCACGCATGAATGCAAGGGAGGTACATGAAGGAGGTTGGTCAGTTGATTATCCCTCTATTGCACAATTGCTTAATTTTGTGCCCCCTCCAACTGCTCCTATAGTTTACATCTGTAGGCTTTCACAAAGGCTTTCACAATATACTTATGTGATGGTGCCCTAATAAGTGCAATTTGATTTTTCTCGGTAAAACAAGCCAACCAAGGGAAAGAAAAGCATGGCAGTGTAGAGAGAAGTGGAGGATTTTCAGACGTGCCGATTGCTGAGGTTTATAATAGCTGGTTTGTGTTCAGCATTTTTTCAATGTTTGGGTTTGTGCCTAAATGGAGACATCAACATCATTACTTGTGTTGCCATTTAAAATTAATTGTAGCTGTGTATCTGCAAATTGGTACCCAGGTGTTGAATTGGGCAGTTCTTTCTGAAGAACTCTGAATGCGCAATCAGAATTTCAAAAAGCACTGAAATTGCTTATTTTGGCTAAAGCTGGCTTCGGGTGTAGTTCCCTTTGTTAATACAGGTCAGAATGTGCTGAAATAATTAACTTCCCAAGGAGTGCCAAAAGGGACTATAATCAAGGTATTTTATAAACCTGCACCCGTGCTAAAGAGTCATGAGTTGTTCTTTGATAGAGATATTAATAAAGAACCAATAAAACCAGTTAATCTAGGAACACCATAGACACTCCTGAATTTCAGGAAAAAAAAAAAAATGGCATTATGGAAACATATTTCCCAAACTCTGAAATACTCATTTGGGAAAATCCAGTTTTTCTGGTATATCTTGATGCCCACTGTCAGGTCAGGTCATGTTAGTAAGTTCAAATCTGTACTCCAAATGCTATTTATGTGCCCAGGATGCTACCTGGTACTCTGAGATACACAGAAAGGATGGAATAAACAACCATTGCAAGCTGTGCTAGTGAAGGAACTCCACTGGTGATCCCCAACACAGCTCAGACACCATATCACTCTCCCCTGACAAGGTCAGAAGAAAAATTTCAGGCACTGGGGAACTGGAAGAACTTAGTTCCCATGGAGATGAGGCTTCTCCAAATTTAAGTGCCTGCAGTTCATGACAGTCCAGTTTAACTAGCACAGATGGTCTTGTCCAGCTTTATATCATCTTGAGCTGAATTTTGAAGCCCTTTCTTGGAGCTTTGACCAGCCCCCTGCCCAGACAACTAAATAAGCCCACGTGGCTTTTTTCAGTTCTTCAATTCCACAGCACTTTAAATCTCACTTGTGTTTAGAGGATGACATGAAAGACACCTACAGCGATTGTAGATACTTTTTTTTTATAGGGACTTAATAGAAACTCTCTGCATAAAATTCACTGAGCATCATCTTGCTGTTGGAACAGTTATATTTTAAACACCATTAAACATGACGGGAATCACAGCATACATTCTCACATAAACCTTTCAATAAACTTCAAATGCAGAGGCAAATTCTTCTCCAGATGGGTGGGACATTGTGGCATGTTTTTAGTGAGGCCATCCATAGTTAATAAAGCCATTCAGCCAGAAAAACATTGTTTTCCCAGGAAAGTCTCTCATCGGTAGTTTTTCTTCCTTCTAAAAGCAAGGAGGGAACTAGTACTGAGAAATTAACTCCCTGAGGGATTGCTGACTGTGTGGGCTGTGGGGAGCAGGGGAGTTTTTGTCCCCCTAACCTCAGAAAGCTGGGCTCTGTGGACACCTATCCACCGCCAACTGCTGAATTCTGGACCCTTGGACCCCTGATACTTTTGCTCCAGCACCAGCTTCTGTACTCAGACGTCTGGTCCTGCTGATGGCTAGTCCAGCCTGAAGTTAGCTAGTGTCACACACATCCTCTGACAGTGTGTCTATAGAAAACAGTCAGAAATAGCATTTGATAAGCACAGATGACAAGCACAGGGCAAGGGTGCTGGTCAGGCGCCTGCCCCTTTAATGTCTTTTCTTTTTATTTTCCCATGCTTTATTCTGCCCAGTCGCTGTTCAACCTCTGTTTCTCCACCTCTGGTCCTTCCCCTAAACATCCCATTAGTGAACCATGCCCATAATCTCATTGAAACAGGCCATGATAAATTTTACTCAGTCTTCTCTGCACACTACATAATAGGTTCTGTACCCCTGTAGGCAATGTAAGATAACACAAGGTTCTGTACCCTTTAGCTTGAGAGGCTTTTGGGAAGAATTTATTTGGTTGTCTCCATTTGGTGGGGTTCCTAAGAGGGAAAATGGTCAAATCCTCCTCTTTTGATGGTAGCAGGAGAAATCAGATCAGTGTCCTCTATTTTTACTGATTATGGCAGCTTCTTGGGTTTCTTCACCTGATGCTCTGCAGACCTCTGTTTACCACCATTTGCTTTTAGTTAAAAACCCTAAAAATTTCCTTCTGAATATAACACATGGAAAATCTCTGGTGGGGCAGCAGCATTTGCAGCATGGACTCTGAACTCACTCTTTGTGCAAACCCAAAAGGGCCAGTCTAGTCCTCAGATGGGAGTGAGTCACATCTACTGCCTGATGCTCCCCAGGCACTATATAACTGTTCAACCTCACAGCCCCCTGGTCCAGTGCTCCTGATGGACCAATAGGTACCTTGGAACAAAGGTCTTTGTTCCTTTCATCAAGATGTGGCCTGGACTTGAATAGGGAAAGGTAATTTATTCATTTGAAATCATAGTATCAAATAATTGAGTTTAAAATGCTTGCCATAATCCTCAGGGCATGAAACAGGGAGCTCAAATGAACACTCCCAGAGCTCTTGTGTGTTTCTAGGGGCTAGTGAAGGCTTAGGGAAAAGTAGTGTTTGCTATAGATGGAGAAATAGTCAAGCTTTCCAACATGCAAGCTTTTCTTTTGGCCTGAAAAAGAAGCAGCAACTGTCAGTGTTATATTCAGGTTGAGAACAATTGCTCTGAGCTGAACTTGATACGGTAATTAGTTAAATCATCCGAGAGAAAATGTTGCTGGTATCTGCAAAGCTAAAGTAAGTGTTTGCAGGGAAAAAGGTGATAAGGTGATCATTGGCTATGGGGAGAGCAAAGCCAGGTGATTTATCACCTTGGAGAAAGGTGGGAGGTGGCAAGACGATGGAGGAGGAAACTGAAACACACTTTAAGCCAGCACCTCTCCTGAGTCCAGGATTCTTAGTATCCACTGCAGTTCTGAATTCCAATTTACAGACTCATTTTATGAAGGATTTTGGGTGGGGTTTTTGGAAGGGATGGGTGTAAAGTACCTTTCTCTTGAAATTCAGGACTAAGAGACCAGAGCTGGAATGGTTATTCAGTGAGAAATCTCCTCTACCTGATAACCTATTTTTTCTGTCCCTTATTGATTTTCCTTAGAAACCCATGCATAATGGTTGTCTGTTTCTGCATATGCAGTTTCCGGGAGAAGACATTTTCTATGGGAGGAGGATGTACATTACATTCAATGTTATCCAAGAGTCATTGAAGTAAAACTTACAAATTTCAGAGGGTGTATAATGAATATAATTTATCATGATGGCTGTGAAAATATGTTTTCAAACTTTACTTCTTCATGAACAGCCTGGCTTTATCCAGAATGTGTGATGAGAAATTGGGTTTTGGTGAAGAGCTTTGAGAAGCTGACGAATGCTTTGTAAAGGCTACAGAAATCTAGGAAAATACATGGGAAATCATTGTGCATAAAAGACAGTTACCAGAGTAAGCAAAATGAAGCAGAGAATAGATTGTTGTTGATCCTAAGAAACGATTCCGTATATTATAAACATATGCAAACACACACGGGTGTACATGCAATTTTGTAACGCTAATGACTGCCATCAAGTGGCTTCAAGAGGCAAACACAGTCAACCCAAGCCGACTCCAAGGACTTTTCCTGCCCAAAGAAGTGAAGTGATCAACTGTCTTGATAAAGTAAAACTGGATACAGACAGTAACACAACTGCACAGGGCAAAAAACCCACAGAGCTGGAGGACCCTGTCTGCTTGAAAACATAGAGGGAAGATCATGAGTCTCTAAATATTTATTCATGATCCCCTCCATCATTCAGACTGTAGAATCACAGAATCCCAGACTGGTTTGGGTCGGAAGGGAACTAAAAGCTCATCCAGTTTCAACCCCCTGCCACGGGCAGGGACACTTTCCACTAGACCATGTTGCTTCAAGCCCCCTCAACCTGGGCTTGAACACTATGCTTCTTCCTATTTAGACTTGGAATGGCTGCCCCTCTCATTCTAGAATACACCCCTCCTGACCAAACGCAGCAATGACAAACTAATGATGAGAGGCGTTATAGCCCATCATCTCAGGGACACCAAGTCTACCTTGTGCAGAAGGGAAATGGCCATGCAAGATCCTTCCCACTCTGCTGACCTGCAGCTGCACCATGACATATGTTACAGGTGGTGAAAACCAAAACAAAACCATGGAAGAAGACCAACATGAATGGTTTTCTTTCCTGTGACACTTTGAAATGTGCAAGTTCACACTAAAACTGCTTTATAGCGGAAAAGTGAGAGCTTTATGAACTTGAAACTTTAAAACAACATGTTTTTATGAAAGAGCTAGAAAACCACAGGGTTTTAAGTTCCCTAGAGTTTTTCTAGGCTTTTTTCTTCATCATGCAAGAAAATAAAAAGTACATTGGTCATAATTCTGATTTCACCTTATCAGCTCCTGTGACTGTTAGGATTACTCCCATTGACACTAGAACAAATGGACATCCTGACAGATCCAAGCTAACTCAGAGTTATTAAAAGCAATAAATAATTGTTATGATCCCAGAGAAGCAACATCTACTACTCTATTTGTTTTGTGTATGACTTCAGAGATTAGGGGACCCTAATACTTAATTGCTCAGAGGGACACTAATCTTATAAAGCTCTTTTCCTAGCAGAAACTATCAAATAGAAGCAGGATTCTTTAATAAAAGTATAGTTCTTAAATTCTCTGATTTGATCGGAAGTTACTATATACAGAAACAACCACCAGAAACACTCTTAGAAGGGTAACCAAGCTGCAATATCAAGATCCGAAAAATTTAGGAAAGTTAGAACTGAGGGTTTAGCTCACAGCCATTTCTGCATGTTTATGTTATCAGGTCATATATGCCTTTTCTTTCCCATAAACTACATTTCAACACCAAGTCACAGCCATGACAGGGAAAATTACTTCTTAGATTCAGCCATTATGGGAAGGAGAGGCACAGCCCGTAAAACAGTGGTAACAATGAGTTTTGCCTGCATAAAAAGGAAATGTTTTAAAGAGATTTCCCCCCGAGTTTGTTATGAGACATGAAGGGCAATGGTTTTAAACTGAAGGAAGGGAGATTCAGACTCCAAGGCCAGGATGGATGTGGTTCTGGGCAACCTAATCTAGTTGATGTCCTTGCTCATGACCTTTGACTGTCCCTTCCAACCCCAAATATTCTGTGATCTATGGCTGAAGACCTGGAAAGTATGTTGGGTAAACTTTGAGCAAGTCATAGTAGTTTGAAACATGGTGTTGTGATATATGCAGGAGTACATATCACATTCTTGACTCCAGGACTGGCCATTTGCAGATGACTAGAGAATAACAGGACCAGTATTTATGATACTCATCACACTCCCCCACACACTGCATGCTCTCCATCTGCCTTCAGCTGAATGGCAGTAAAGGTAGTTTTTACTGCTGAAGAGTCCATCTGTGCTGCTACTAACAACAGAAATGAAGGTAGCTCCTTGATCAGGTTGTGGGTTGTGTTTTGCAAGGAACTTTCTTTGAATGTGTTTGTGTAGTGCCCAGAACTGGTGCTGTTGTTCCACCACACCAGCGTGGGACATACCAGCTAGAGATACCTGCCCAGGCTTTTCTCAGTGCAATGCTGCTCACACCACCTTTGATCCATCTGTCAAACCTAGACCAAAATAAACCACCTGACTTCTCAACAGAATGGGATTTCCTATGGAAAATGGGGCTCCTGGAGGCCCCTCTTTATTAATAATTATAGCATAATAAAAAGCACACAGCTAATTGCTGATCCTCTGCTGTAACCTGTTAGATTAATAGAAACGGTTCTTTCTTCTCAGGAGAGTAGGCTCATTCTCACATTACAAAAATAATTAAAATGTAATCAAGTGCTGAGAAGTCACCCAGGAGGTCTGTGCATAATAGCCCACGCATACGTTTTGCTTTTTGTGCCAAAGCCACTCACAAAGGAACAAACCTGCTCTGCCATCAAGTCCTGATTCTCCTCATGCATGTGAAAAAGGACCACAACAGGACAGCTCTATGCTTTCACGGAGGGTCTGGCCCTGCTGCTGGCCCTTGGCTGTGGTTGTCCCTGATTACAGCTGATCAGACGATAAATGTAAAAATCTTCCTCTCTTAACCTATACCCTGTAATTGCACATCACTACCTTTTGCTTTCAGATTTGAGCTCAGGAAGGGACCAAAACAGGTGGGTGTTTGTCCATCTGCCTTTCTGATGCTAAATACTGCTACTACTACCCTTACTCAGGAAGCCCAAGGATGGAAGGGACAGAA
>NW_009935157.1:38310-49776 GCF_000696875.1 Nestor notabilis | reverse complement strand
GGCCCTGGTGGTGTTGCTTGGGTCCCTACAGTGGAAAAATCAGTCGACTGAGACCAATGACATGCTGCTGTGAAGGCCATCACAGGAGCTTGCATGGTCCCTGAGCACATTTTTCCCTCTCCTGGGTTACTTCAGCACTACTTTCTGTTTCAGTGCAGTTGCTAAAGATGCCTTCCCAGCATCTACAATAAACCAAAAGATTGCTCAGCTCCAACAAAAACAGCACAAACGCTACACTCACTGACCAATACCAATAAATCTTGTGGCTTTTTTTTTTAATCTTTTTCTAATTACCCTTTTAATCTCAGAAGTAATTTGAAGAGGAAGATCAGAGGAAAATTTCCACTCACACACACTTACTTCTCTCTCTATAACCAATTTGCAGCTTCCTTTCACTCCAGGGTGAAAATGTACTGCAATTCTCATTGTTTCTCTCCTCAGCACCTGTGCACAGAGTCAAAATTCCCCTGCAATCACTACAACATATTCACTGTTTTCCGACTGGAGATCTTCATTATCTTAAGCATGAGGCATCAATTACTCACATATTGGTCTTCTTTAAACAAAAGGGAAAAAAAAAAAAAAGAATAAAGAAAACAGAATGCATATATAAAAGTTATGCCTGGTAAGAAATTCCTAAAATTAGAAAGACAACACAATTTTCACAATTTTGGATGTTCCATTCTGATTTAGGGACAAAAAGGAGAATTTATAATATTATAGAAATATTAACTTATCAAAACACCTAAGTACACAGGCTGAATTTCACAGATTTTAAAGGGGAAGAAAAAGGAACCATTGCTTTATTCTATCTGACTTTTTGTATTCTACAGGCCACTGCATGTGTCTTTTATATGTTGTCCTGATCCTATGCCTCAGTTACAGTTACGCATTTCAGTCCCTGAGAGTCTAATCTATTGGCTATTACAGAGAGAAAAAGAAGCACATAGTACTGATGCCCAAGGCCCATTGATTACCAAACTGGGATCTGTTCAGTGTGTAAGCCATTTCATAATGCCACGCATTCAGCATCTTGGTTTCCAAGGCACCGCATAATCTTCACTGTATCAGGCATCTTGTGCCCGCTGTCACTTGTCCCAAGGAATTATTTTCCATTAACATGAACATGCTGGGTGAGGCACAAGGGGCTAAAGAGTGGCCCTTGGCATGAGAATCCCATTTTGATTCCATCAGGAATTTCTTACAAGGCAGAACTCTGAGTGGGCCACAGCTTCTGGGTTGAATCAACACTCAATTTTTAACATTCCTACAAATAGGAATAGAATCATAGAATAGCATGTTGGAAGGGACCTTAAGGATTACTTTGTCCAACCTTCCATGGCAAAAATGCAGTCCAGATAAGACAGCCCAGTACCTTATCCAGCTGAATCTTGAAGGTATACGATGTTCGGGAATCCACCACTTCCCTGGGCAGATTATTCCAGTGGCTGATTATTCTCACTGGGAAATGTTTTCCCCCAGTGTCCAACCGGAATCTCCCCAGGATTAACTTGTGCCCATTGCCCTTTGTCTTTTCTATGTAACTGCTTGTAAAAAGGGAGTCTCCATCTTCTTTGTAGCCACCTTTTAAATACTGGAACATGGTGATAAGGTCTTCCCTGAGCCTTCTTTCCTTGAGGATGGACAAACCCAGCTCTCTCAGCCTTACCTCACACGCTGCCCAGTCCTTAGATCATCTCTGCGGCTCTTCCCTGGACCCTGTCCAGCCTGTCCACATCTTTTTTGTACAGCAGGACCAAAACTGAACTCAGTATTCCAGGTGTGGCCTGACCAGCACTGAGTAAAATGGGACTATGACGTCTTTATCTCTGCTGGTGATGCCCTTGTTGATGTTCTGCAGCATCCTGTTGGCTTTCTTTACTGCAGCTGGACACTGTTCACTCCCATTAAGCTTGTATTCCCCAGGACTCCCAAATCCCTCTCCATAGAGTTGCTTCCCAGCCAGGCAGATCCCAGCCTGTGCTGCTCTCCAGATTGGATTTGCCTAGCTGCAAGACCTTACGCTTGTCCTTGTTCAACTTTACCAGGTTCTTGATAGCTCACTTTTCCAGCCTGTCCAGGTCATCCATCCTGCACGGTGGCTCTCCCTTCCAAAGTGTCCACTTCCCCACCCAGTTTGGTGTTGTCGGCACACTGGGTCAGGGTACATTTGATCCCATCATCCAGATCATTTATGGATATATCAGCATTGGGCCTAGTATTGACCCCTCCTGCTTGTGACAGTGGGAGTTCTTTCAGAAGTCTTCACACAGGGAATGCAACCCCCACCGGAATATATCTTGAAAGGTTTACTTCAATTTCTTAAACATCAAATCTGATTTCCACATCTTACATCTGGAGTAAAAGACTAGTGCCACACTTCTGTAAAACTAACAGAACTGGAATTGTGGACAACGTGGGGATTTTTCTGTAATCTTTTTTGACGTGGTTAACATGTTGACTTCCATACTAATTTTTTTTAATTACTGTTTGGTTGGTGATTATTTACATGAGATAAAGAATGTTTGAAGGCTTCGTCAGTAATTAAGTTTCATCTTTTTAGACTGTTCTTTACATGTAAAAGTAATTGCTTTTAGTTGTTATAAATCTTGTGTAAAATTCCTCAAGCAATAAACACAAGCTATATCTCAGTAATTGTCTATTGACTATACTTTCCAGTATGAATTAATTTTCAATTACAAACGTCCTTCCTTACTGTATCAGGCTGAAAGTCTGCATTTCGAACACGTAGGTATTCTCATCTTGTGTAGATTTGTCTCACATTATACTAGAAAAAAGAGAGATTCATTGAGCAGCCGTCAGTCTGAATATCAATGTAGCATGACAATAACAGTGTATGTCAAAACTCAGATTTCCACTAAAAATTCCCAGACAGCAACAAAGACCCATTTCCAACCCTTATTATTGTTATTGCTGTTATATTGTACTCTCCTCTACTGCTTTTTTAAAAGTTAATGGCTTGATTAAGAAGAGGACCTAAACTCAATGATACTTCCACAGCAGCCACGCATTAAATCTATCCCTACTAACTTAATCAGGAGTATTTTAGGGGGCAAGTACCTGAGTTACCTAGGAGAGGTAAGTAAGTACGTGGTCCTGGGCTGAGCTATCACATCTTTTTCTGAACAAGACGCCAGAGACTGTAGTAAAACTTTCCCAAGTGTTCATCTGCAGTTAGGTGCTCAGTTTGCTGTCACTTTCAGAAATGACCCAATGTACCTACTTGCATTTTCAGGAGTGGGATATTTCTCTCATTGTAGCAGCTAAATCACATCATCTAAGGCATCATGACTCACCCAATACTACAAAGGTAGGTGGGTAGCTCGGCAGGGGGTATAAGCCATGCTGAGGGAGATGCCAAATATCCTCCCACATCAAATCTGGAGGAAAGCTGGCATCTTGGGGCCTGAAAACAGCCAACTGGCCTGGTAGTGAGAGTGCCAAAGCCCTCCATGGGGAGACACAAGAGGTGCTGATTCAAATGCAGGAAAATGCCGTAATGGACTTCTGCTGCAGAAGAGGAGGCCTCCATCCTCCTTTCTTGTCCCTCTCTCACAGCCATGATGTACCACCCTCCCCTGGGTTGATTCTGAACCTGTGCTGTACCAATTTAATTAAATAAAATGGCAGAAAACTACCCATTCTTCCCTCCCTTGAGATATTTGCTGCCATTTTAGTAAGGTAAACAAGCTTGTGCAAAGGTCTTAAGAATGCCAAAAGCAGCACCAAACATCTGACAAGGGGAAACACCAAGGAGGGGAAGGTGGAAGGAGGTCCTACCCCAGTGCCTTATGAAGACACTGATGTGAGCAGCCTTTGCATTCATTCCCTAGAGGACTGAAGCATCCTAAGTCTACAAAGGTCTTGTAACAGTTGAAGAGAGGTAATCCCATGTGGTTTCCCACTTGTTGCCCCAATACACTTTGAAATACACTTTTTAACGGGATATGAGCATCCCAGATTTCCTGTGTCTTATTTGCAGCAGAGCAGAGGTGTCTTGGGCACCTTATGGTGTGTAAAATGTCCCTGGACATCTACATTTAGGCACCTGAATCTCTCCATCAGTGACCTCAAGTTATGCTATTAAAAACACAATAATCTCAAAGACCTTAAATGGGTGTATTTAGTCCAAAAAAAAGGGGATCTATTAACTCCTCAGTAATGCATAAAATGTGAAAGAGCAAAGGTGCCTTTACAAGCAGTTCCAAGTAGGAGCATATTGAGTGTTTTTTATGGTATAAAGTAAGAACTTAGAAATAAAAGATTTCCATCTATGTGTTCAGCACATCTGCATTTCAAATTTACAAATTTCTGCTTAGGATTGTTAAGAAGTTTATCAGGCTCAGGGTTACCAAGTTTCTGTCACTACAGGAAAAAAAGTAGACCCACACATATCTTGTCGGCACATTTGGGCATTTATTTAACAAAGGATATTTTCCTATTCTCTAATATTTGCTGTAACTGGAAAAAAAAAAGAAAAAAAAAAAAAAGAAAAAACAAACACAAACAAACAAGAAAAGGATAAAAAATCAGATTTTCCCACCTGCAAGAATCCTGAGAATGGGACTGAAGACAATGTGATGGCACAGGCACATAAAATGAGGCTTGAGTATGTCGCTTGACCACTGCAACATGAATAGCTCCATTAGTGGGAATTGGCCTTTTCTTTCTCTTTTTCTTGTGTAAGATTTGTCCTTCGGCCTGTGAAATACAAGACTTCAGCTAACAGTGCCACCAGATGGGCCCTTGGTGGTACTGTATTCCCCGAGTGATATCCAAATGGAAAAGAGAAGGAAGAGAAAACCCCAAACTTCAGCATTTCTGTTCATTTCGCACTATCTTTTCATCTCTGTTCTGGAATTCTCTTTCCAGCAAGAAACTGAAGGCTTCAAAGTGACTTACACAATATGGTGAAAAGACCTTGGTTTTACTTTTCAATGCAATAACTTAGAGGCTTGCAAATTTCTCACTTGAGGTTAATTGTATCTTCAGAATGTGTGACCCACATTGCAGGCAGACAGAATAAAACAGTTCTATATACTTTTAATGGATTTATTTAAAAGGATGAGCAGGCAAATGTTCACTTAAAAGCACCTATTAGTGAGCTAATATACTACATTTTTACTAGGACAATTAAAGACTGAACAACGGGATGACCAAATTGAGGTCACAATTAAAATTAAATCAGTAAATCAATAGACTCAGAATGATCAAGTCATTGCATTAATACAATACATAATGAAATGAATTTACGAGGTTGATAGCAGATTAAATTACTAACTGATCGTCTCTGTCTTTGGTTAAATTTAACAGAGGTAGTTTTCTTCCAGGAAGACCCCACTGGCATTGCACCAACATGGTATTGACCCAGAAGGTAAAAGAAGCAAATATCCACACATGTGGCCCTGCCAGTCTCTTGGTATTGTTTCCTGGGAGAAATCTAACAGACAGTAGTGGAGTCTTGTCTTAGACTAAAAGATATAGCTCCTCTTGTGTGATTTTAACAGCCCCTTCTCAACTCTTACCACTATTAACGCTTCACTGTGGTTGTTCTTAATTACTACCTTCTGGTTTTGCAGCGTAACATAGAATCTCCTTAAGGACTCAAATCAAAACTGATGATTTAGACATGCAACTGTCGCTTTGGATTAACAGTCCTTGTTTAACACAGAAGAACACACTAAATTGCTAAAAGTTTTCTGTTTATTTTAGGGGATTACTGAGGTGTCAAAAATACTGATCTCATAATGGTACCTATAAGCACGGCCCATCTTTACATGAAGAAAGAATAAGGAATCCAGTTTCAGCCATTTGCAGTATGAAAGAACACAAGAACCACACTTCGTACATAAAATACTAGAATTCAGAATTTCATTTTTGTTTCCTCTGGCTTTGGAATCAACAGTACCTGAACTTGGATACTTCGAATATTCAACGTGGTCCAGGACTTCAGTCAATACCTATCAATTTTTAAGTTTTTGTGTCATGGACGAAAACTCAAGAATCAATTTATCCATTTCTGTCTGCCACACTGGCTGCACCAGAGAGAATGTTCCATTGAAAAAAAGAAAGAACTTTGATTTAAAGTTATGGTGCCAATATTCAAGCCAATAATGCAGGTGTGGTATCTTGAAAGTTTATTAAATATATATACCCCAATGAGACCAATACACTACCTCCAACTCAGCTTTCTTTTCATGGCTGTTCTCCCAGTGTTTGTTAGCAATGCCTACTTTTTTTTCTGGATTTTTTATTTTCCTCTCAGATAAAAATTCAGGATCAGAAATTAATGACTAATTCTAATGGTTTTTGATTTCAAAACACAAATGTTTTTAATTTCTATCTGCATAGACTCTGTATGTGTTACAAAACGTAGGGATTTTTATCTTCCTCCCCAGGCCAACTTCCTAAAATGTTAAATGAAAAAAGACAGGGAGTTCCAAAAGCAGTGTTAGTGACCCCATTCTTTCTCTGAAGGCGCCGATCTCCATTGACTACAGGAGGATGATTACAGTTTAACTTTAGTTATCTAACTTTTAATATTATATTAAACTATCTACCCCAAAAGACACAGTCGATCTGAATCAAAGCCGAGAAGTTTAATCCTTCCAATATAACCTCTATTCCCTTAGAAAACCCATGCCATTCTTTTCACCTTTCATCACTTCAGAGCTCTGATGCTACCGCCAGGTAGTCTTCTGACTTTAATCAGTGGCAAAACTTTGACAAAGAATTAAACAGCACCAAACCCCCATTCCATTGGCTGACAGAGGAGATTTACCCTATTTCAAGAGAAATTATGGTCTTGAAATGAGAGCACTTACAATCCCTTATTATAGAGCACTGGTTTGGTGTTTTGTTCTGGGCCTGTCTCTAGTAACAACATGGCCCTTTATTTCTATATTTCTGCAAGAAAAGAAAACAAGATTGCCAAATTTTATTTGATGGTGGCTGCAGTGATTTGTTTTGGAGCTGTAGCATGACTGAGACAAATCACCAGTCAGTCTCCATTTACTGTTCGGTAGTTCAGTTACCAGAGCAGTTTCAGATCCTAGTGACATCAGTGGGATGTGGAAGGAGACAATGACCTTTCTGGTCAGGCACTGGGAAGGACCCTCAGGTTTCTCCAAGGCATACATTTATTGAGCAAGCTTGGGCAGATTGCAGTTCATCTCACCTAGCTATATGCATCTAGTCCAAGCCAGACATATGGGCTCCTTGTACTCCTGTCTTACATCCTCGTACATGTCTTACATGTCTGTTTCTCTGGTGAATGACCAACTTTGATTAAATGTCTAACTTTTAAGGCTGTTGACATGCACTTCAGTTCCCTGCCCATTTCCCTGAAAACCAGCCCTGTCTTTCAGTGGAGAGTTGTACTCCAGGCTTGTTTTGGGTCTGAGTCAGGGTTTTTGATTCAGAACGATCACAGCCTAACAAACACACAGAAAAGAGAACTATTCCCAGACCAAAATGTGCATTGCACGACACAATTGTTATGGCCTTGGTGTGTCTCATAGGCTTGGTGCAAATCTGTCAGGAATGCTCCTTCACCTGAAGATAAGAAGGCAGCAATCTGGGCTTAAGGAGCAGGACAATCTTTGTTTAATGCCAATGGCCACAGCTCTTCAGATGACCCCCATGGCTGTGAACAGACAGCTAGCAGTTCCTAAGCTCTGTGTGGCTTGAGTGGCTGCAGGGAGAGAAACAACTGCTGAACTTCCTAAACAAACATCAAAACAGATTTGAATGCAAGAAGGTTTTGTACTATTATATTAAATAAAATCCATGATAGATAGCTAAGTCACAGGAGGCCAGTAGCAAGCCTTTGCTGCTGTCAAATGATTAATTTCAGTAAGAACATCAAAGAGAGGAAACAAGGAAAATGGATGAGACGCTTACTGCTTAGGAAGAGACAACAGTGGGGGATTTTTCCACATTAGAACTGCAGCCGTACGCCCAGAGCTGCCATCACACACCATAATTGCCACTGCATTGGATTCACATAATAATGACAAGTAGTAAAACTCGCTTTTATCCAGAGCAGCAGTAAATAGCGGGAGGTATAGGCATTTGAGAGAAGCTGGGTAACAATACGGGTCTGCCCCTCCCCAACCCCAGAATTGTGAGATCGAGTTTAAGAATCACAATATTCAAAAGGAAAACAAGATCCTTGTGTTGCAGTTTGCAGCCTTCAGCTTCCTCTCACATGGAGACTGTGAAATCTTCTTGGCAACTGAGAGATATTTTCATCTTTAAAAAATAAATCAAAGATTTTTACATGAATAAGCTGAAACCAGCTGTCAGGGCTTTATATACAAAGGGACCAAAAAGCATGGGAGTCCATTTTACTGTCCCCATTTCTGTGTATGATACATTGTCTAGAAGACTCTCCAATACTGCTAATGCACACAAGAAGCTGGCAGTACAGTCTTGAGAGAGGAAGAGCAATGTACTCAATAGATTAGTATTTCTTTCCATGGAACAGTGAAACCCAGATCCAGTCAGGCAGAAGATTTCTGAACCATGATTCTAGCATCATATTGAACTTCTGGGGAGGCTTTAGGAAAAGCACTGACTTCAACAGATACTGAAGATAGTGGAGAGGTTATTTGTATAATTGAGAAGATCATGGGTAGGTTGAGGAGTTTGTTTGATTCATTCATTCCTTCATTCATTGTTAGGTTTATCTCTTTCCTGTGGCAGAGAGTTGGACCATCACCAGGAACGATGGGTGTTATCTGATGCTTGTGGAGAGCCTCGTGCTTCGGATAAACTCCACCAACCCAGTCAGATGGAATTTGAACTCCCATTCCTAACTGAGCAATATAACGCAGAGTATCAGCCAAATGGGTGGAAACAGTCTTTTTGTCTGGGCGGGGAAAAAAATAAAACAAAGAAAAGTAATAGAAGGTCAGTGCCAGCTCTCTAGAGAAGATTCTAGGGCTAAACTTTCCATGTCCCCTGCTTTCAGACCCATCTCACCCACTATGGGTTCTTCTCTGCTCCCACTTAAAGGAGCTGGACTCATCGTTTTTCAGTCATTGTGTGCTCCCAGATGGGAAAGCTGAGGCTGTAGAGCCCATTCAGGTGATGGGGGGCAAAAGCCTAGATTTGAAAGAGCCTGTGTCCAATTTCCACTTCTTTCTCAGAAACGGGATTTAACCCCTTGATATTGTAACATAAATTCTATGGTTCTAGCAACCTGGGAGTGCTTAGATGGCACTGCAGTTTGTTACTGTTTGTACCAAGGCATAGGCTTCAAAGGATAGATAATTTTTGAGAGATTAATACAACTGCAACCAGTTTCACACGCAGGTTTGTCAGGGACTTCCCTTCACATGTTCAGTGGAACACACAGAAAACGGCGATCACAAACCACCTACCTGCAGAGATGCATGGATCTCAAAAGAGAATTGATCACAGCCCTCTGCAAGCACGACCTTCTTGTTTAACTCAGGCCATAGGATTTCACCCACCGTGGCAGAGGGAATTATTCTTTCTTTCTCCTAACTGAACACCATCAAGCCCAATAACTTGCTGGTGTCTGAACTATAGCTTATTGTTAAGTAAGACATCCAGTCTTGTCGTAAATGTTCCACTGTGAATTTACCACCTTCTTTGGTAAGCTTACAAAGTGCTTAAACACCTTGACAGAATTCATTTGTTTCCATTTGAATTTATTTGACCTAAACTTCCTGCTATCCAGTTCTATTACACTTTAGTGCACTGGATTGAATACCCCTTAATATAATTTCCCTCGTTAAGACCATTACACAAACCACCACGAGCCAGACACTAGGGACCCAAATGGGCACTCCCAGTGTTAACATTTCCTGTGTCAATAGATAGTTGAAAGGTGCTGCTCCATGGCAGGATGAGCTAAATTGGGACTGACATAGACAGACACCCTGTCCCACTTGTACCAGCCCTCATATTACTGAGCTCACTGAATACATCAGTTCAGTGCATTCAGCTATTAGGAATCCAATACTATAAATGCGATGGATCAGGGTTTTATTGGCTTGTTCCCTCAACTGGGTAGACACACGACTTACCCAGGTCTGCATCTAGGAAAGGCAGCTCTGACAGACTGGGTTAGGCTGTGATGAATTCACATTTTGGGAGAACCACAGTAGATTTGCACCATCTGTGGAGCATGGTAACACAACACACAGTGACTGTTAGGTTATAGCTGAACTCAATATCTGAAGGTGGAATCCTAAACTTAATATGGAAGTTCAAAAAAGCCCAAACCATTCCCAACCACATTGCTCCAACTGGTAATTCCTAAATTAATCTTCATACACTGCCATGTGCAGGACTTCTGGTAGCAATAGAGCATGGGACACTTTATAGATTGGAGTTTCAAAACCAAGATGGAAAATCAGACCCAGAATCCCTCCTGCAGGAAGCGTATCCTGAAAAAACACCAAAAGAGCTCCT
The DNA here is from genome assembly GCF_000696875.1 of Nestor notabilis. Lineage (NCBI taxonomy): Eukaryota > Metazoa > Chordata > Aves > Psittaciformes > Psittacidae > Nestor > Nestor notabilis. Next base: position 39,309 of record NW_009935157.1, on the reverse strand, counting down.
GTGTCTGAAGTGAACTAATGCCAGACAGATTGATGAACAGACCAGAATAAAGGCAACCCATTTTTCATATTCTTTTAAAATATTATCTTTTCCCCCTTCCTAAATAAAAGGCTGGAATGTTAAATCAGCTAAGTGCATCACTTTGATAAAAACTATGCAAATCTTTATATATATAAAGGCACCATCTATAACACTGACAGTTCAGATAAAGGGTTCAGTTTTACTTTAAACTGTAAGTTCCCAGTATGGAATGTAAATGTAAACATTTGTTTTATTTTTTTAAGTACTTTATATTTTGTACTCTGACAGTTACAAACTGCATGGATAATTTACTGAACTTATCCATCCCCACAAATCCAGTCATCCCTTCTTGAAAAGACCCCCTAATATTATAGGAGCCTGGGTAGAAATACATAATTTGAAGGACAGTGGGAGGGAAGATAAAAAAACACTGAGAAATGACACAGATTAAAGTAAAATAAATAGCAGGCAGTAGTTCAACTTACAAAGTACTGGGGGCATTAAAAAGGAATCCATCATATATGCCAGGAAAATGCACGCACTATACAGCATTCCTGTGCTGGTCCTCCCCTTCTAACTTGGGGTCACAGTCCATCGTTTTTCCCTTTCAGGTGGAACTGTCCATTACTGATGTGCCCAGCTCAAACCCTTATCCATCAAGAAAGCAAAGAGTACAGCAAGCAAGGATGAAACTACCCTTTTCCCTTCTCCCTTCTCCCTTTTCCTTTTTCCCTTTCCCTTTTTCCCTTCCCTTCCCTTTCCCTTTCCCTTTCCCTTTCCCTTTCCCTTTCCCTTCCCTTCCCTTCCCTTCCCTTCTCGTCCCTCACCTCCCCTCCCCTCTCCTCTCTTCTCCTCTCCTCTCTCCTTTCCTTTCCCTTCCTGCCCTTCCCTTTCCCCTTTCCCTTTTCCCCTTTCCCCTTTCCCTTTTCCCCTTTCCCCTTTCCTTTCCCTTCCTTTCCTTCCCTTTCCCCTTTCCCT
>NW_009935157.1:31455-38148 GCF_000696875.1 Nestor notabilis | reverse complement strand
CTTTCTTTCTTTTCTTTTCTTTCTTTCTCTTTTTCTTTTTCTTTTTCTTTTCTTTCTTTCTTTCTTTCTTTCTTTTCTTTCTTTCTTTCTTTCTGTCTTTCTTTCCTTCCTTCCTTCCTTCCTTCCTTCCTTCCTTCCTTCCTTCCTTCCTTTCTTTCTTTCCTTCCTTCCTTTCTCTCTTTCTTTCTCTCTTCCTCTTTCTTCCTTTCTTTTCTTTTTTCCTTTCTTTCTTTCCTTTCTCTCTTTCTTTCTTTTTCTTTTTCTTTCTTTCTGTCTTTCTTCCTTCCTTCCTCTCTTTCTTTCGTTCTTTCTTTCTCTCTTCCTTTTTCTTTTTCTTTCTTTCTTTCTTCCTTCCTTCCTTCCTTCCTCTGTTTCTTTCTTTCTTTTTCTCTTTCTTTCTTTCTTTCTCTCTTTCTTTCTCTCTTTCTCTCTTTCTCTCTTTCTCTCTTTCTCTCTTTCTCTCTTTCTTTCTCTCTTTCTCTCTTTCTCTCTCTCTTTCTCTCTTTCTCTCTTTCTCTCTTTCTCCCTTTCTCCCTTTCTCCCTTTCCGTCCTCTTCATTTTTGCATTCCCTTCTCTGCACTCCTCCCTTCCTTTCCGCTGTACCAGTACACAAGTTTCTACAGTGATGCTGGACAAGGCAAAAATGTACAAAACTGATAAAATAAATCAGAGAATGAGGCTGTGCTGGGTTTTTTAATCCAGATAGTTTTAGAATCCTAGTTTAAACTGCAACCCCGCTCACAGTTGTACCAACACAGCTGAAGGGGCGGCAGGGAGCTTCATGTGCTGCAGAAAAGATGTGGCTTATAACTACTCCCACCAGAGCCATTCAGTCAGATGGTTTGCCATGCCCAATCTGCCTGGGAGAATAAACTTTAGGACAGATTCAGTTCAATGTGATTGCACGGCAGTTTGGACCTTGCTCAATGCCAAAGTGTTGTGTGGTGGGTTTTTTTATCCCGGAGTTAATGTACATAAATGATCTTTTAGAACCAGAGTCTCTAATCTAATTTTGATTTTACAGAATCTAAATGAGGGTAAGAGGAAATTATACAGGAGAAATAGAAGTCCAAGGAGTCACCCAATGACCCAGGACACTGTGTCATGAAAATTACAGTGAATTAGATAAATGCTTAATTTATTACACAGTGGAAACAGCAGAAACAATTCTGTGACTCCCCAGTCAAAAGAATAGGAGGCAGGTTAGGAATCTTACCTTCTAAAGACCACCCATGTATAAACTAACACAAAACTCACCTTTACCAGGTAAACATACGGAGCCCTGAGCACTTCACAGGTTCACAATCATTACAGAACCGTAAGATGCATACAATGAATGAGAAGTCAAATCTATTTCTTGATATGTAGGTGTCAGAGATCATTTAAAGGCCCAATTCAAATAGAGGCTGCCATCATACCCTCTATAGACCCTCTTTTTTAAAACAGACCACTCTTCAGAGGAATAAACCAGTCCTCCCCCTACCTTTTGGATGTACTTTTTTGGAACCCTCTTTGAAGAAGATAGGGAGCATTACAAGACCCATCACACAGAAATCTAAACCACTTCATTAGCTTTTTCTAGGTCACCACAGAATAGTTACTACTTGACTGATTTAGGGCTTACTCTCAGCCTTTAAGGTATGACTAGGATTCAATGTGTGTTTTCAGCAGTTAGCCTGAAAAAAAGCTAAACACCAGAGAGATGGCTGGCTAAACTATTAGTCTTTATCTCACAGCCTATGGTTTTGAAAGCCAATAATACAAACAGATGGTGGCAAAACAAGACAGATTCCATGGGAAACTCAGAACTGACACCATTTTCACATCACTGTTACGTTACATCAGCAAGAACAAGCAGTAAAACAGCTTTAATATGCACAAAGCGAACACTCAGCCTGAAAACAGCTGAAAATTATAATGGGCAGCCCCATGGACCACAAATACATTCTCCAGGCAGATGCTACAACATCCTACAGCAGTGGTAGCCTGGCGCGGCAAAGCTTGCAGGTTACTAAACTTACCTGATTAGAAACAGATACTGCCCCTGGGTCAGTATGTATCACGCCTTATGTTGACAAGTCTAAAATTGAGATACCTTACCTATGTTAGGGGTTTTGTTCCCCTCTTTGTAATCAAGGAAGAAAGAGAATGGCAGACCACTGCTCTTAAGCTGGCATTGGATGTAGGAAAAGCCCAGCCCTTAGTGTGCCCAGGTCTCTGCATCCTCCATGGGCAACAGGTCTGTACTCCAGCAGCACCCCCAAGCAACCTTCAGACTGGCTGGTACAGGGAGGAAAGTAACCTCAAAGTGAGGGTGTGAGGAATGCTTTAGATACCTGCCCCTGCCAGAAAAGCAGGATTTTTCTGCTGCCAGTCTTCTCGAGTGTCCTGGTTTTGTCTGGGATAAAGTTATTTCCTTCCCAGTAGCTGGTGCAGTGCTGTGTTTTGGCTTTAGTCTGAGAACAGCGCTGGTAACACACTGATGTTTTAGTTGTTGCTCAGTAGCACTTACTCTAATCAAGGACTTTTCAGTCTTATGCTCTGCCTGTGAGGAGGGGCACAGGAAGCCAGGAGGAAGCAGAGACAGGACACCTGACCCAAACTGGCCAAAGGGGTATTCCATACCACAGCACGTCATGCCCAGTATATAAACTGGGGGGAGTTACCCAGAAGAGACCCACTGCTGCTCGGGTCAGTCTGGGAGTCAGTCAGTGAGTGGTGAGCATTTGTATTGTGCATCACTTGTGTTTGTTGTGTTTATTGTCTTTTCTTCCTTTCCACTTTTAGTTTCAAATTCTCTTCCCTTGTTATTTCCCTTATCATTATTATATGTAGTGTGAGTCATGTATTGTACTTTATTATAGTTATAAAACTGTCCTTATCTCAACCCACGGTTGTGTAGCGCTTAGTAGACACCAAGACAGATTCCAGCTGGGGGTGGTGGGACTGTAGAGCACACATCCTCAGGCCTCCATGGTCTTTCCTCCCTATGCATGCCCCAGCCCTGAAGGAAGCTGCTCACAAACGCTGCCACCGAGCACCTTCTGTAGCAGCACTGGGGAGCCTCAGCAAGGAACAGCCTCCCCTGCACATCACCGTGTGGCTTTCATGAAATCCTACCTTCTGCCCCACAGCCTGCACTGAGACACATGCTGTGTGCTGTTTCCAGCGATTTCCCCCCTCCTATTGTACCAAACTCCAGTATTTGATTATCCCTTTCTTTTGCCTTTCCTCCATCCCCAACCTCCTGCCTCCCCTGTCAAAGTCTCGTCTCGCCTTCTCTCCCTGATGTAATTAGCTCCCACAGAACACCTGGGTTCTGCGTGCTGGACTGACATCTTCTGCAACGCACCAATCTCTTGCTCGATTGCCTCAATTAGCTTCCATTGTACACCTGGGTATGGCATTAATGTGACATCTGTACAGTTCAGGGAACGTCTGCTCCGTTATGGAGCTTTTCCATCACTTCTCGGAGAGAAAGAGATTATTGTGCCCTTAACTGTATCCCTGCCTTAGCCGGAGGGATCATTCTCTGCCTCCTTGTCTCAGCTACAGGCACTCAGCCTCTCTGCAGATGTTGAAGCTCAGAAAAAATGGGTCCTCTGTGAGAGCCGTGAAATCACAAACCATCAAAGTTTTGGAAATAGCAATTTATTGGAATACTTGGACCCGGAACTGCAAAGCTGGATAGAGCTGTTATAACTCTTGCACCTTGATTGAGCTCTGTGTAATCCCAGCAAAGTGTAGCTTTCTGTCCTGTTTGGGCTGGCTATAAAGTGAGGGGCTCCTCAAGCTGCATAGCAGGACTATAAAACTTTCATTACGCTCAGACTGCTCAAGTTGCTTGCTGTATATTGCAGACAAGAATGTTCAGAGGACGGGGACAGACTTTATCACAGGTATTCTACATTTGCATCAGTGGAACTGCTGGCCGAATGTGCCCCATGCTCTTCAAAAGGACATTGAAGGACAGTGGAAGGGGCATCCTCAGATGGTGAAACTGAAGACAGTGTTGGTTATTTTAAATTTAACGTTCACAATAACAAAAGTTGTAACAAACTAGTTTGTTCAGTGCAGATGAGGAGAAGTGAGGGCTAATGCTTCCTAGGAAAGATTAAGGCTTTCCCACTGAATTCAAAATGACAAAATAGCATTTTTCAACAAGTCATCATGTTGGGTTCATAAATCAAATGTTTATAAACCCCAAGCACCTAATGGACCCTATTTTGGGATTTTTTAGTGAAGAAATTAACTAGTATCATTCTATTTGATAGACATCAAAGCTATTAAGACAACATTTTTAGTGATAGTTTACTGAAGCTGGTGCTTATGTTATTATTTTTCATGCATTTATCTTTTCTTCTAGTTGCTGAACCCAGGACAATGGCCAATAGCTTCAGCAGTTAGAAGTTTCAACTATACCTGTTGGACCAGGGAGGTCTCAAAGGCATTATATGAATGCATATCTCATGGAAATGAATCTGTAATCAAGAAGGGAGACCTTATTAATTTCTCTGCTGATTAGAACAGCTGTAGTGTGAGAGCAAGAATCATTAAACAGAGAAGCTGAACTAGAAATGTTTATGAACTGTCAAGCTTTAGAAAAAGCAAAAAGCCCAAAACAACAAAAACTGTCACTTTACCAAGCCCAAGAAAATTCTGCTGAGCAACTCCTCCATAACAGACCAGTCTCCTCAGTTCTTCATTACTTCCACTGGTTAAAGAACATATTGTGCAGTGTGTTATTTTGGATGTCCGACAGATGCTCACTTGGATTTGGTTTGCACTTTAGAAGAAAGCAAACTTAACACTCTAAGAAACCAAAGGAGTGATGAGTGATTATTGTATATTACATTGAACGTGTTTGTCCCAGCCTATTCATCTACCCAGTCTATGAGACATCATAGAAATTGTCATGAATTATAAATCTCAGGACCAAGATATATGATGATTCACCAAGAATCATCATCATGCACATTGTAGCTTCATTTCCAAACAGTGATCACGTTAAGCTGTAGCCAAACTTGGTCATGTGAAGCATCCTACACATGTTTCCTCTTATTCTTTGGAGAAAAGGATGATGATGATGCTACAATAAGACTTCACGTTAACTGCTGTTGATTATTTTTTCTTGTTGCCATTTTCTTATATTGTGACTGGTTTCTTGCCTCAAAACCATATACAAAAAAATGCAGTATCACACTGAGGCAAGAAAAAGCCTTTGGGTCAATGGAAAGAAAAGGTTATCCCAGACCCGTTTTGCTGCTAGCGAACATCTCACGTGAAAAGTCACCATGAGTAAGATCTGAGGTAGTATTTTAAGCCACAGCACAAATGTCCTCCACTCATCCTTTAGTGAGAAACAGTATTTAAATAAGCTCTTTTTCTTTGGCTCCTGTGCTGAGACAGTAAATCTTTCCCCCTGGAAGTAGTGCATCATTTTTCGTGTCTCTAGGACAGTGTGATCAGCAGAGAGTAAATTCCTTGTGATAGAGTTCTCTTTTGCATATGGAAACCACCACACATGATTATAGTAGAATCCCACAATAAGCCTTACTCCTCCCAGAGCAGCCTTTCATGTACTCCACCTGGATTTGTTTGCTGTAGCAAGTATTACTTACACATACTATAGTTAATCTGCTGAACAGAATTGCTCCGCCACTTGAAAATGTTGCTCTGAAAACAACCTGAACTAAACGTATATGTACAAATAGTTTTGGCTTCTTTTGGGAAAAGGAGAAAACCCCAACACCCTCAATTCCATTTGTCAGCATGGACAGGGTTTGCTTTCATGGCAAGACCCACCATGAAAGAATGATTAAAGAGAACAAAATCACTACATGCTGAGGTTTAGAAAAGTCTGTCCAAACTGCATGAGACGTGACTGACTCACTGGAGTATAGGCTTGACCTGACTGTTATGGACTAAAAGTGGTTTTTTGAAGCTCTTTGTCTTCATAAATGCTATCTGTAACATCTTTCATGGTGTCTTTTCTGCAACGCACGATAATGTGAGCTCACACACAGTGAGTAATTAGCAGCCAATGGGCTAAGAATAATGGATATGGAAGCAGTTTCCAAGAGGGGATTTTTCCTCTTTCTGTCATTCGACTTTTCAGGAGAGTATTTGACTAGTCAGAGACAGAAGGGATTATATCCTAAAGGTAATTAATATCGATCAGTCATCAGTACTAGCTGATTTTGTGAGCTCTAATTAACAAAGAGTCCAACAGCTTGGTCGATCACACCACACAGAGGGGTTCTGGACATCTCCTTGCTCTCATACATGGACAGCTTATGGACACTGGTTTGCAGCCTGGAGACCAGGAAGGGCACAAACTTTGGCCCTCCTTCTTTCAGAGAAGTCCCATCAGTAGCACAAAACGGGTGCGATGTGGCTTGTGTGACTCTGTGATGTCTGAGCTTCCTGAAGGGCACATCTTGTACTTCCTTAGGACAAACCCATCAGAATGAGCCTGTTGCAAACTGAGCAGGTTGCCTGGTCTCAGTGTCCTGACTTAAGTTTTGGTGTTGTTTAAACCAGACGTAATGTTGTGCTTGTCCTGAAGCACAAGCTTTAAGGTCAAAGAGAGCAACCAATAGATTTGTCAAAGTCCTGCCTGACTCAGAGGGTGGTTTCAGCACCACAGACACTCAAATTTTTCTTAGGATCCATTTTAAGCACACAGGTTC
>NW_009935157.1:30096-31424 GCF_000696875.1 Nestor notabilis | reverse complement strand
TAAGATCTCAATATTTAAATAAACCCAATTTTTATCCTGCTTGCAGCACTGCTTCATGTCTCTTTCACGTCTGATGCTTAAATGTTCTTTAATTGTCATCACACATATCAAAAGAATATTATCAAAACAATCAAATCAGACAAAGGGACTCAGAACATTTACAGCTGTGTTCAGCTCTCCAGATGTAGCTCAGGGCGACTTGAAGGCACAGCATGCACCAGGCTCAGTGTGGCCACTAGTCACCCAATGCCCCATGGTGAAAATGGGGGAAAAAATTAAAATAGGTAAAAAAATAAGTGCTGGACTATCCTAAATGAACTTAGGGGAAGAAACAGATGCGATATTCCATGGGGCTCTTCCTACCCAAACAAAACTAACGGCCTTTCCCAGTTAGTAACCCAGAGTTCCTCCCTTTCACCATCTCATTGTAAAGGCTTGAAGTGCAGCAACTGCAGGATAAAAGCAGTTTAAACCAATACCAACATATAATTGATCTGGGTTCCTAATCACTGTTCCACAGGATACGCAGCACTTTAAAAACAAGATGTATTTAATCACAGTGTCCCACTCACATCAGTTCAATGGCAGCTTCAGCTGCTCTCATCTTCAAGAGAGAACTTTCTTGCCCAGACTTCAATTAATCATGCTGTCTAATTGCTCCACATTTTCAACCTTGTACGGATTCTTTGCACAAAATCCTGTCACTTCCACTTGTTCTTTCTTCTCAGTTTGAATACACAGGTCTTCAGCCAAAAAAGAAATCAGAAAACTCTCTTATCCAGACTTCTCCTCCCCTGCACTGAAAGACAAGACTGTAGCTGCTTTCTGATTCGTTTTATTTGTCCTAATCAAAACAAAAATCAATAACCTCCAGGGCTCAATCTCCTCAATTTTATTCCATTACAGAGATTGTCAGTTTTCTGGCTTCTGCAAATCAAGTTCTTCACTATTTTGCTTAATTCAGATAAAACATTCCTTCAGCAGATGCTCCAGGTTTTCCTGAAACTGTGTGATTTGCTTTTAAAACAGGAAACTTTTCAGTCTCCTGTTACACGGCTGTACTCGTGTGTTTTGCAAAACGAACCGATTTCCTAACTCCTATTTGACTGTAAGTCATTAAAGTAATTTTATTTATACTTATATACGTCAGAATACACCAAGCCAATGAAAAGCATATGAAATATTCATTTTTGCTTGAATAGTTTTCAATATGGAATTTCCTGTATTATATATTAAATATTTGTCTGGTTTTTTTTTGTTTTTTTTTTTTTTTTTTTAATAGAAAGCCTTAAAATAGAGAATTCATCAGACACAGGGGGGAGAATGGA
>NW_009935157.1:18745-30064 GCF_000696875.1 Nestor notabilis | reverse complement strand
TCCCTGTTCAAGGCATGTTTTATTCTTCTGAGACAGGCACCCATTTCTCTCTTATGCTTTTTACAGAGCGTTTGCAATGAAATGGGTCATGAAGTGAACATGCTTTATACTTCTAAACATATGACCATACGCAAGGTCAGCTGTATTGTGTCATGTCTTCAACTGTGACCAGTTACAGAAGTCAAAAGAAGAGTGGTGAGACGGGTAAGCATATATTAACATTTCTCTGTTGTATTCTCTCAGTTCCCAGTGACTCATAGGTTCAGGAAATTCAGGACCTGTGGGTAGTACTATGTTTAAGTGACCTTGATGAATGTTTCTTCCATCCATTTATATAATTACTATTCAGCATCCACAAAACACTACAATAAGGAGCTTCATAGTTCAATTATGCACTGTGTAAAAACATTTCCTTTTATTTGTTTCCAACCTTTCTCTTGCTGAATTCCTTTTGGTACCATCTGCTCATTATAAAAGAGAAAAAAAAAAAACATTTCTTGTTCACTTTTTTCCATATTACTCTGGACTTTCATAGAATGGCTTAGGATAGAAGGGGCCTCTTGAGTCCACCTAGTCCTGCTCAAGCAGGGTCACCCAGAGCAGTTGGGTTTTGTGCATCTCCACTGATGGAGACATCAGAGCTTCTCTGAGCAACCTGTCCCCAAATTTGACTAACCTCACAGTAAAAATAAAGCTTTCTTGTCTTCAGATTGAATTCCCTGTGTTTTAATTTGTGCCCATTGCCCCTTGTCCCCTCACTGAACACTACTGAGAACAGTCTGACACTCTTCATTCCCAGGTATTTATACACATTGATAAGATCCCCCAGAGCCTTCTCTTCTCCAGTCCTAGCTTTCCCAGCCTCTCCTCATAGGAAAGATGGACCAGTCCCTTAATTGTCTTTGTGGTCCTCTACTGGACTTACTTCTTCAGTCATCTCTTTTCTAGACTGACGCTTCCAGGCCCAGCTATTGAACTTCTGCTGTGAGTCATTTTCTTCCCTTGCCTACCCTTTCACTCATCTTCCTATTCTCTAGATCCAGTGTATCCATTTAAGGATGGGACAACTGTAGCTTTGCTTGCATTCAGAGTGTGGATGCACGTGCACACATACAGTGGTATGAGGATGTTTTCTGCACATTTTCTATTCCTTTTCTAACACATCCTAATGTTCAGTTGCTCTTTGACTGCTACTGAGCATGAAAAGATGTTTTCCTAAAATGATGTATTAGAACTCTGAGATCTCTTCCCTGAATAAGCCTTTTAACAGATGGAGTTGTATAATGCCAGTTTCTCCTTATGGTATTATTATTATTAGAATTAGTTTAAAATGCTTCCCCCTATTCTTCCTTCAGTTTTTGCTTTGCTTTCTTAAACAAAAACTGAAAAAGGAATTTATTTAGCATAGGCATTTTTGCTCCTTTTCAGATATTTTCCTATGGCAAAACAGAAAAGTGAAAGAAGGTGGGAGAAAGAGAGGGATAAAAATAGTAGAAATGTATGGCTAAAGATGGAATATTGAAGTAATGTACTGATCCTGCAAGTGATTTTCTTTCTGACGAGGTTACAGGATAGTATATGGGAATATCTTCTACACTCACATGCTAAGCCTCTGCACTGACAGAAGAATTCAGATGCTTCTATCAACAGTGTGGGCACTATTTTAGACATACATAAAGTAAGCACTTCAAGGGCTGAAGACTTCTGGCTTGTAAAACCAGAATAGCCATGCCTTCACTACCTACTCTACCTACTGCTGTGTAACTTGCTTTTCAAAGACAGATTGGCTTCCTATGACCAGATGCTTGGAGGGGTCTGAAGTAGTTGGCTCGCCTTGTACAAGACAGACGTGCCTAGAGACTGCTTCATTGTAAGTCTTTGCAGTTTTCTTTCTTTTCACATTTCCAAGACAGTCTTGTTTAACATCTGACATGTAGATTAGTGGATACACGTGATCAGAAATGAGAGACCGTTGAGAGGAAGACGAAGTGTGTCATGCTATGAATGAAGTAGGACTTGAAGTGTTCATTTTAAAATGACGAGAAGCACTCAAAATATTCTGGGGACAAAAGGCACAACTTAAAGCTGAGAGTTGGGGTTGTTCAGCCTCAAGGAGAGAAGGCTCTGGGGAGACCTTACTGTGGTCTTTTAGTACTTGAAGGGGGCTTATAAGAAAGATGAGAACAAACTTTTTAGCAGGGCCTGTTGCAGTAGGACAAGGGGTAATGGTCCTGAACTGAAAGAGGGGAGATTCAGGCTGGATACAAGAAAGAAATTCTGTATGATGAGGATGGTGAAACACTGACACAGGTTGTCCAGAGAGGTGGGAGATGCACCATTCCTGGAGACATTCAAGGTCAGGGTGGGCAGGGCTTTAAGCAACATGATGTAGTTAAAGATGACCCTGCTCATTGCAGGGGTATTGGACTAGATGAGCTTTAAAGGTCCCTTCCAACCAAAACCATTCTATGATTCTGTGATCTTGTTAAAGACGAGCCTTGGCTATCTGTTTTTGCAATCCAACACACAGCTTCATGGAGTGGAGTCAAAAATTCACAGGGATGTACTACTGCCACCTTAACAATAACATTTTTCTGCCTGATGTTCTGGGCAAGACATTTCTTTCCAGATCTATCCTACATAATGGTGAACTATCTGAATATATTTTAATTGTTTTGTTCTCCACCAGAAGTTATTTGATGCAGACTGACTTGAATGTTTCTACTGGATATTTATACAGTTTATTTAACAATAGCTGATGGTTCTCACTTTGATTTAGAAAACAAACCCCTCATCTTTTTCTGATATTTTCAGGTTGATCAAAGTCAAAATGTGTAAGTTGCATTACTGCTAGCAGAAGGTATACATTTTCTTCAGAGGACTTCTCCTGTCTCCTACGCAGCTAGGTAGCGTTCCTTCTCATTTTACAGTTAACTACCAAGATCTAGCTATGGTACTTACATGTGGCATTTCATTTGGGCTTGTGTTGCTGGTTTCTTCCATAATTACTTGTATTATAAGAATGCTTGGAGATTCTAGACCTGTGGTGAAAATCACTATGCAAACGTAATGATATAGTCCTTGATCACAAGAGCTTAGAATTGTAAAAGGTCGAAAGAAGACAACACAGATGGATGCAACAGATGAAATAAAAACCGCTTGGATCCCTGCTGCCAGACAGACAGGATTTATGGGAGACTGGATAAACTGTTCATAGATACGAAATGGCAAAGAGCTGGCATGATATCTATGGTGCCCTGGAATTATGTCTGTCTTTTATTGTGCCAGCAGAAGTTCACTGTAATGATATCAAAACCCAGTAAAAGAAAATAAAAGTAGCCTCCTTCCCATCCAGATTAGGGACAATCATGCTGGATTTTATGGAATTATACAAAATAGGAGAGGAATAATCAATAAAATCCTCACCAGATATTTGAAAACTGCGTTATCAGTACAAATTCATGTTTAACTTTAGCATATTCATGAAAATCTCTACCTTACAAAAGTTAATGATTTCTGCTTCACCTGGACCAGAAAGTGTTTGCTATTTTAAGCTTCACAAAATACCTGAAATCAGGTAAAGAACAGAGATCAGAGCAAGCACATCTGAAGCCTAGCTACCATGGCAATCGGATGCTACGTGAAGATTTACAGCCCAAAGCTGGGCATATCAGAACAGCCAGTTGATTTCCTAGGGCAATGTAATTATCTACTTCGTGATTTAAGCTTGGTTGATGTGAAATACATTTGACTCTGCTCCAGCTTCTGAGAAGATGGTATTTCTAAAAGCTGGTACTGCCTGCTGCAACATCACCCACTAATAAATCTAGGTAAAAGCAGTCTATCTTCTTGAGACACCAGCATCCCTTATGGTTCTGGGAGGAGACCTCTCATTCTAGTTTATTGGCATTTGAATGTGGTAAATAGTACCTCAGTGTTCAGTGATGGGGCTGTACTCCCAATACTTTAGTGTATGTGAAGCTCTGAACTCCTGCAGAAGTGGGCTCAGTGGAAACCATGATGTTTCCAAGGTAACCATGTGGTGAAAACATGATGGAATTAACCCTCTCTGAACACTCCTGTACTTATGACTCCTCTCAGAAAACAAGTGTGCGACCACAGAGTCCAACAAATTATAAGCCTAAATGTGATTTGGATGCACACTTAATCCACATCTCACAGTGAATTTCATTGCTCTGAGAGTAACAATGTCTGCATGCCAATGATTATGACCTCCTCTTAAGAAGGAGGTGGCCTAGTGCCTTGAACTTCTCCTCTGACAACTAGTAGGACTTCAGACTCCTTTAATATGATCCAAACTGAGAGATTCAGCTACGGATGCTCTCTGTTTGGTCCTCGAAAGGAACATGCCTGTACTGGAAAACAGAACTGCCATGTGTGTATTTCAATTTCATATAATTACCTGTATCTAAGTTCCCAGCATGGTCCATGAAACTCTACTCCATACAGTGAGTGAAATCTACTAATTTCAGAGTGAGATCATCCTAAAGTAGGGACATAAACCTTGATTCAATTTCATAGAATCAAAGAATGGTTTGGGTTGGAATGGACCTTAAAGCTCATCCAGTTTTAAACCCCTGCCATGGTCAGGGACACCTTTCACTACACCAGGTTGCTCAGTTTGGCTAAAACTAAGCACATAATGCTATTTGAAATGGCCTGGGGTAGCCAACCTCCATGGCAGGCTGGCAAATATGCCATGAAGAACATGGGTAACCCATGATCTTCTTGAGCAGCAGCTAGAGTCCAGGAGGGATACTGGTTGGATCTGGGAACTACCTTATACAAACTTCCTTCTGAAACCCTATTTTGTGATCCAAGTATCGTAATATAAAGCTAAGGTTGATAATCCTTACCTGCTTGCCTGGCAAATGGGAAGGAAAAGATTATTCAATAGCTATTCAAAGGCAGCAGTGAACTGACCAGGATCCTGTAGATACTGTAACCTACAGGATTAGAACATGTGTACACTTGGCAGCTGTAATTTAGGAGGATTAATTGTGCCGATCTCTGTTTGTATGGCTCCAACTCCAAGGGACCCAGATTCCTTTTTCACTGTTACGTATTAAAGTACAGCACGTTGTGCAAACTGTAGTCAAGATTTTGAGCAGTGATCACATCTTCAGAGATATTCTAGGCCAATGTCAACACTCTGCAGTCACAAAAGTTAGGACAGCTGATAACCATGCTATCAAACCTGTGCTTGTCTTTGCACAACACCATGGCTGGAAAATGGCAAACCACAGCGGTAATGCAGTAGAACTCAAAATGCAAAAGCTCGAGTAAAGAGAAAACAAGCTGTGTGAGTGAACAAAAGGCTCAACACTAATGCTGCTATTGAGGAGCATTAGTAGGTACATGACCAGGGATATTAACACGGTCAGCAAAATAATGTAATAGTGGAAAAACATACACTAAGTAAGCCTTCTTTATAGACAAATAATGGAGATGTAAGACTGAACTGTGGGTGTCCTGATTTACTCTGATTTAAATGAGCTGGTCTTCTTGATTATTACATAGCTCAAACTGTAAATGAGAAAATAATCCTTGGGATTCGTAAATCTCAGTTGTTCTTGAACACACCCATTTACAATCCATATGGTGTTAATGTAGAAAAAACAGAGCTTTTAGAGATCCTTCTGACTCTCTCTCTTCATTGAATAAAAGAATTTGCTGCAGCATATTAAATCAGGATCAGGTACCCATTAAGCTGGATGACGCAAATGCAGAAAACATGGACTCTGATAAAAAGGCCTGAGAATGCATCTTTTGGGTATTGTTTGCTTAGGATAGAAAACTGATCATCTTATTTTGGTGTATTTCAGTTAAGCTTTATTTTTGTATGTACCAAACCTTAGGATTAGTTAATGAAAGCAAAGTAACATTTTCATTCTTGCTATTTTTCCTACAGCTTTCTAAGACAGCAGGAGAGAACCGCCAGAACTGTGTTTGACAGGAACAGGAGCTCCAGCAAGTACATTTCTTCAGGCAGCTTTCAACTCTAAGGTACAGAACAAATACAAGCCAACAAACCAAGGCTGAATTCAAAATGCAATCAAAACACACTGCTATTTGGCAGACTACAATGGCACTTCCCAGATCCATCTGAAATTAAAGCCCCAAGCGATGGTACTTCTTGTGTGACACAAGTTAAAAACGGGTCCTGCACCACTGAGTTTACAGAGCTGGGAGGGAAATGGAAGTTCAAAGAGTGAAAAATCTCCCAGGCAAATGGACAATGAAAACCACAGCCAGGAGTGTAAAACAGAGCCTCCCAGCTCCCATTTCAAATACAGAGTTCGTCAAGTTAGAAGCAGAATGGGAGCTAAGACCTGTCACCTCCTCATTTACAGAGTAGATGCTAATCACTACCTTACTATTGGCATGTGGTTTGCAACGTGGAAAAGATAAATGCAATATGGGCCAATATCCTTGAGAAGATACCACCTACAGGCTTTAATAAATTGTGTGGACTAAACACACAAAACACCTCTGAACTATACAACACATATTTTTAATCCCATTCAGGATGTCACCATATACAGCTCTTACAGTAGCCAGCTCTCTGCCATGCACGCCACTTTTAAGAAGATCTCATCCATTATCCCAAGGTCTGTTGCTGTGTATTCCCTTGGAAAGCAAACAGAATTAGCTTCCAGTGTAGTGCTTCCTTGGCAGATGCTGGTCAGAGACCTCAGATGAATCACTCCCTTAAAGAAAGAGCTTCCTGCCATGCATGCTCCTGTCCTCACCCCTGAGGTTGGTGAATGAATCAGACAATCATTACAGCATCAAACATGTCACCTTCACCTCTGCTGGGTCACAAAACTTATTAGCCAGATCAGTCATGGCATGACCAGACCCCAGCGTCAGGAATGAAACAGTTACAGACACAAGAACAGCTCCCAGCAGGGGCAGGCAGAGGGAACAATCCCAAATTTAAGATGAAACAGAAGGATTAAGGGAACAGACACAGCTACGCAGACCAGATGTGCTTCCATCAGAAATCTCTCCCTCATACATCAGCTGGCGATGATACAGCATTAGAAAGGTGACAGACAGCCTGAGTACAGGTGACATCATAGATACAGGGGGACAAAAACAATCCATATTTACTGCAGGATTAAAAAAGCTCTGTTCCTGTCTTGAGAACACAGTGCCCCTGCCACAGGGCACCACAATGCCAGCTAGGCAAGATGAACAGGCACCACTCTGTACTTGCATGCAGGCAAAGAGCTTGTTATTCTACCTAGAGTTCAAAGGGAAGTAGTTTGTGAATGGTTTGTTAAAAGCAGAGATTTTGCTTAATTGCTTCCCATCCTCTTAGCTAAAAAACTTTTTATATATGACTGTGCTAGAAAAGAAACCTATTTAAAAAAATCATAAATCAATTATTCTTTCACAATATGGGTTCTTCAGTCTCTAATCAGCGAGAGATGTTATATTAAACAGACATGGAAGAGAAAAGCCTTTCATTACAATTAACTTCACAATATGATTCCCAGTGGAAGAAGACTGAAAAAAGAACTGTGCAAAACATCTTCCTATTTTATAGATCAAGGCGAGATGAAGCAGTGTGACACTGGAATGTGTGTCTGTATGACGTACCCACTGCATGTTCCAATTAATGCCTTAGCAGCTAGTGAGATGAGGAAAGGCCATTATCTGACTCACTGTGAGAAGGACAGGCTGGAACAAACTGAATGGCTCGGCCATGGAAGAACTGATCCCAGAGCTCCCCAGAGTCCCCACAGTGGCTCAGTCCTCCCCTCACATCACTGTTCACTGTAGTTTATGAATTGAACATCTCCCCTTCAGTGAGTCTGTAAAATCACCACCTTCTGATCCCTCACTGCTGATGGAAGGGTTGGGGAAAAATTTAGGATGAACACGTTTTAGTCAGGGAAAGGAATTCAAAGCAGCTCTGTTAGATTTGATAAAGGCTTTATTTTGAATTTTAAGTAACTCCCTGTAGTATAGCTTAACCTGTTTCGGAAAGGACCATCCTGATTAATGCCTGTGTGTAGATGAGCTTTGAATTCCTCTCCAAGCAGTGTACTTGCTGTTTCAGGTTTGAACCCATGCAGATGAACTGCTTCACTGCTTAGTACTCCAGAAGGAACTGGGCTTTGGTATTTTACAATCCAAAGTGAAACTTCTTTCCCCTTGGCAGAATCTGATCTAAATCACAGATGCTTGGAAGGACAAGAGGACACCAATATCGCACTTAAAGTAGCTTCACTACCACAAGGAATCAACCCATCAGCTGAAGAGATTACAAAAACCTATTTTAACACAATCCACCTGCAATCTGTTTTCAATGACTCCCTTAAGACTCCTTAAATGTACATGCTTCAGATACCTCGTAATAACCACGGTATTTTACCATCCACTGATGATACCGGGTCTTGTGACTAACACCTCTGCTGACTACAAAAGACAGGCCACTTAGAGACACTGCCTCTCTTTGCTGCTACCCCCTCTGTCAAGAGGTGTTAAAGATTCCCATTATCTGTTCCTCCTTCCCTATTCCAAAGCCATTATTCCTCCAGAGCCTTGCAGAAGTGCTGTTTACTTTGGATTGCACACAAGAAGAACAAAGCCAGTTAACTGTCTCTAAGAACAGGACATTTCTTGTCAAGAGGATATATACCTTTTGTATTAAAGCAAAGAGCCCATCACTTTTTCTCATACCCCAACCGTAGCCTCCCCCACCCCCAAGTCCTACTTTGGCAATTACTGAATCATCCCCTAAAAAGAAAGTCTGTACCACTTTCTGCTCCTGATGCACTGGCAGTTGAAAACAACCAATGACACTGTATAGGCAAGGGAGGAAAACATAGGAAGATAGAACAATTTCTTTTGCTTCCCTCACCCTCAATACGGACAGAAAGACCACCACAGATTCCAGGAGAAAATAAAATCAGTGTGAAAGCAAGATGGATGTTGAAAAGCAAATAAAACACCCAGAAGCTGCTTTACAGCACTTTTTATCCCCAGCTATAGAAAATACAACTGCTGGGTAAAATAATCCCATGGCAAAATTATTTTTTGACTGTTCTGTTTCTCTTTTTTTTCTGTAATGTTTCCTGGAGAGACTTAACAGGATGGTCTCTGACAAGTTATTCTCTAAAACAACGGTTACACCCTGCTTTCCTATCAATCACTCCATCATGCTCTGATGATACACATGATGGAGCTCACAGCCTCACTCATGTAGAATCTGTGTGTTCACCCTCCCCATATGCATACATACAAATACATGTCATAGCTATCTCAAAGTATTACATAGAGGTATTGAGCCACAGAAGATAACCTGTTAAACATTCTTACTTCAGTAAGTCAAAGCTTTAGACTAACTTACCAAAAAGAAAACCTTTCATTTACAACAGAATAGCTTATTCCCCCCCCAGTTGTTTTGTTTTACTTTGAGTAGATGATGCTGCATGAAATTCTAAGAGCCATCGGATTTGACAAAACAAAGTTGGAAATTACTTTGTGTATGAGGATTAAAAGATCTATTGAAGCATGGACTTCTAATAACATTTTCAACATTTGGTATTTAGGAGACAAGGCTTAAACAAATATGTTTACTTACATCTAGCATGTTGTAGCAGTCCCAGTGCTGCCCTGTTCTTCAGCAGTAAGGGTTCCTAACAGCTGGGAACAGTGTACGCAGATCAGCCCCAGAAAACCACTGTCTGGATCAGAGGCATACCCAGTTAGTTTATCAGTGCTTACCCGGCACATGTTCTACAGAATACTTTGGGAAAATACACTGAAAATATACACAGGGTACACTCAACAAGCACAAACACAGATGATCCCACTGTTTGGATTACGTTCCACTGAACCAAGCAAGCCTTTCCATCTCTGTGCCTCACATTCTCCATTTATAAAGTGGTCACTGATTTACAGTGCAGTCAGGCTTCCTAAGCTTTACCTACCATATTTAGATTCCATTTGGGTTTGCATGCTAACGCTTATAACTGACTTGGTGTATAGTTTTAATAGCCTGTTGCATAGTCCAGGTTATTAATTTTAAACCACAAGACATAGTGAACAACCATGTATTAATTTGTAACGTGTTTATAACAGTTATTTAACACTTTATACATCTTGCTGCAAAGTGGAATGTGCTGTAGGATGAGGTTGATGATGTCTTTTGAGTTTTAAGGAGGAGTCATCCTTTGCCTGTCTGGTCAATTGGTACAGAGCAGCTCATGCCTGCATCCTTCATAATTAGTGTTGGGCTAATTGGGGGAAGAAGTTTTCTTCAAAAGAAACAGAAGAAAAATCCTAGAATATAGTTGAAAGGGGTGGGGGTCAGTAGTCAAGAACTCAGTCAGATAAAAGTGTGGCCACATCATACAAATCAAAGTTGTGTGAGCATGTAGGATGCCCCTTCAAAACAAATTAAAACCACATTTTTTAATGCAGAGTTGTCTCTTAATGTCTGAAAAGTCCATGCTTTCAGAAATACCCTTTGAAGTTAGCACAGAATACTGCCTGCAGAATGACTTACTGGGAAATGGAGGCAGTAGCAAAATAAGTATTTCTGCCAGATGAAGCAAGACCAAAAAACGCTACAAGAAAAAGAAAATTACTATTTCCCAAAGGAAAGTCAGCTAAAGATAAGAGGTTCTACTGTGGCTCCATTGTGGCATTTGTGTTTTGCCAGCTAACACAAGCACTAAGTAACTGGGTAATATAGTTCCTCTAAGCTGCACACACAGGGGAAAAGAGTGGTTGAACCAATGTTCTTAACTAGCAAATCTGGGTAATAAATAATTAGGGGACCATCACAGCCCCGGTGGGGTTTTCTCCACTCTTCTGGTGTTTGCTAGTGGAGAAGAGCACAAAGCAAGACTGACTCACTAATATTAGTCAGATTGAGATTCAAATCTGTCCTCCTTATCTTTTTAATTGGGAGGAATTTCTTCCTGACTTAAGTCGTTATTACAAAAAAAAAAAAAAATACAGGAGTATAATAGCACCCTTTGAAGACATCCACACATTCATGAAGAGCTAATTATATTGCTGAGCATTCAAACCAGATTCATTATGAACTCAACATGTGGCACAAAAGTCATTTTATGAGCGGCCTTATTCCTGACTCAAGCGAACCGAGAAGTGAAAATCCTTGCAAAAAGCCAAAAGTCATAAACATAATCCTTTAGTACACTCTGTCTCGGCACGTAAGATTAAAAAGACAAACCAGAACACATCAAGACTGCAACAACAAAGAGTTTATTAGAGTCAAGAATATATAACCACTGTACAGAAAACATTCAGAGT
>NW_009935157.1:0-18714 GCF_000696875.1 Nestor notabilis | reverse complement strand
AACCGCTCACCGTGGATTCTGGTTGCTGAGCCTTTTAGTGATGATTTAATTGGCTGCCTAGAGCTGGTTAACTTATCAGCACTTAAAAACATTTTTGCAAGCAGGGAAAAAATGCTTGTCCTTTCTAAATGGTAACATTGCCCAAGGTGGGAAATAAAGGAGCATATGAATTACATATAGAACTTACACAAGGAACAAAGTTGGTGGGAAGGGAAGAAAGGGGATTGCCATAGTTTTGTGGGTCTTCTGCATGGAGGAACTGTAGCCTCACTGCTGTAACTCTGTACATACTTGTGTTCACTATAGCAGTGATTTTATTTTTAAATATGACATTATATTAGCAGGTGCAAGAATTTACCACAGCCTATTCCAGTTACCTTTGGCTTGAGCCTTTGAGAGTCAAATGTTTTCAGTGGAAAAAAATGCCACAGCATTTGAGCCCCAACAACGGTATAAACAACCATTTTCCTTTTAATAATGGCTGGTTTTAAACCTTCAGTGAACAGAGACTCAGAAAGCTTCTCTACCTCCTGAACTCTCTATTCTCATGCTACCAAACCTGCAGCTTTTGCCTTCCAAAACTGGTGAAGTCCACAAGGGCTTGAGAAAGTCTCTTTCTTGAGCATTTGCTTTTTTCCACCACAGGTAGGCAAAAGGCTTATTTTCTCCAATACTAAAAGAAAACAAAAAACACACAGCACAGCATTTATTTAACTTGGTTTGCTCTCAAAGTGGTGTACTTTTAAGTTACACGTAAATTGAACATGTTTAAAAATATGGTGAAACGCCTAAAGGCAAGTAATTTTCACAACCCTTCAGGCGAATAAACAGCATGGGAACCAGCTCTATCTGCCCCTTGACAAATGTTTCCATCCAGTCTACACAATCCTGCTGGTAGATGTTCCCATTTTTATTTTGGCATCCATAAGGAGGAAACAGAAGGCTGTGGTCCTGAGGGAAATGAACCACAGCTGCATTCTGGGATGTGGCAGCAATGGGATCACAGCTTGGAGATACTATAAAACCACAGAACATTTGCAGCTTAAATCATGTTTGCTCCTAAGCAGAGAGCAGCCAAGCATTAGTAGAACTGCAAACTGCACAGCTACATTTTAGGTGGGATACCCCTTATCCCCCAGTCTTTCCCTTTTTTAAACACTGCTTAACATGAGCTCTGAAATGCAACTGAGTTGACTTCCAACTTCACAAGCAAAAGAAAATGTGAAATTAGTCACTTCAACTGAAAATTGTTTCCTTCCTCTGCAGAAATAAATAATGCTGCTAAAATGAAAATGACTCTCCAGGGAGAAATGGCTATCTAGTCTTCATTAGTACCAACTAAAATTACTATGCACTTTTTCTCCTCTTGAGTACAATTGTACAACACTATTAGCTTATTCTAAATGTTAGATTTATTTACTTTTTGAGACAACATTTTTTTGATAACCGTTATGGAGACAAGTACAACATAAAAAGGTCTGTAAAATATCTGACAATATAATGGATTAGAGATACATCAGAAACTAAAGGCTTTGTAAGACAGTTTTGAACTGAACTCAATTTACTGTAGTGTTACAAAAGAACAATACCAAGCTGATACTGAAATATCTAAATTGCTTTATCTGAGAGCTTTACTTACTACAGAGTGACATACAGAATACTGGTACACACAGTTAATATAATAATCAGCCTTATTAAAAAGCTCTTAACTGCTGCAGTAGACAGCACAGACTCCTTGTTGACCTATTTTTGGAGGCAGTAACAGGACAAATACCTACTGAAAAACAAAACAAAAACGTTGAAGGGCATTTCAAATGAAAAATTGCATGGCATGAGGCCAAAATCTGCTGTTTAAGCACGTATTGTAATACTTACGTATTGTTTGTTTGGGTTTTTTTAAGACAGCTTACATTACTACTAAGAGCAAGGCCACTGGCCTCTTCAGTTAGCCGTTGTGCAGGACAACCCCTCTACAGCAAGCTCAGTGATGGATTAATTGTTCAATCTACAGACTCTGTGAAGACTCCAGCACATTCTTAAGACCCCCTCAGACAAAAAAGATAATGATTTTGAGTAATGAAGTACTAAGTATCACTACAAAGTGTCCTATCTCACTTGCAAAATAAAGAGAAAAGGCGTTAATTACATTTAATTTCAGTGGATTAGTTCTAAGCTTTTTAAAAATACATAAATAGAGCTCAGATTCTTAAGACTTGTGAACTGCTGATTAATTTGTGACTTGCTTTTGTATCCTCCTCACAGATACAAGCTGGGGGGGAGAAGCCTGCAAATGTAATTTTCTGCAGAATATGAATGACGGCAATAATGTGAACTCCAGTTTTATATCACATGGAGCCAAGAGAGCACTTAAAAAGCAACTATGGTTTTTATCTTAGCTAGCTAACCCCAACAGTAAAAAGGAAAGCTAAAAGCACGAGCCAGCAAACTTTGCAACAGTGCATGGGGAGAGCTCAGGGCCTCGGGAGAAACATCCCTGAAGTCTCCAAGCTGGAATTCAGCATCAGCCAGCTAGGGAGGTAAAAACCCCATAATGAGATAACTGGATCAGGCCTGCATCGGTGGCCATCACATCGGCTTATTTGGTACCCAAAGCGCAACACACACTGTGGGCTTGATTTTTAACTCCCCAAAATATGAATGGAAGATGCAATTGGTGTCTGCTGCGTGCTGTATGTATCAGCCAGTTGCTTAGAACACCATTCCTGGGAGCTGGAAGCCTGGGGTTCAAATTCTTGTGTACTTGTAAGTATTCTGAACGAATATATCCTGTGATTTTAAAAGCAGTTGTAAGTGCTGAAGAAAGGTCAAGCAAGAACAAGTCTGAATGGAAAAAGAAAAGGTCACCTAAATCAAACCTGTAAACTCTGACTTAGTAATACAGTTTCACAAATGCAGTAACAATTACAAGGCAGAGGCTGGCACTCAACTAAAACCCATGAAGAAAAAACATGTCTTTACAAAAAGTGACTGTCAAGTATGTGATTAAAATAAAGGTCTACACACATATTGGAAACACTTAAAATTTTAATCTTGAATCTTTGTAATTATTTCTTCTTCAACCCCAAGGTATATGCTAGGAATTTTCACTTTATCTTCTTAAATTACTGTCCTCCACCCTATGCTCAAAGTAATCCATAATGAATGACAACAAATTTTGCAACATTTTCATATAATTACACTCATTTTTTTCACATCTTGTGAAAGATCACCTTTATTAAATATATATGCAGGTGTAAATTACATTTTTGCTTCTTACCCTGTATGACTGTGCAATTCTTCAAAATAAAAATTAAGTTTGCAGGAAACAACAGATTAGTTGGAAGACCTTTAGCAAAATGGATAGACATAAAAATAGTTCTCCTCAGTTTGTATCAGAATGTGATCAGTCTTTTGAAGAAAAAAGTCATTGAAAAAACCCTTGGATAATGGCTGGCTTTTCAGATCAGTTTCATTTTTCCTCTCAATTCCATTTCTGGTCATGAGTCTAATACTTAAGGCAGTGTAATATCTAAAATCCACGATAAATACAAACTAAGTATGTCAGATCGCTTTAGGGAAAAAACATCGCCAATTCAAATAAGAAATGCTTTTGTGAACAGAGTTGTATTCAACATGAAAGGTAAACATCTTATTGTCTTACTGTGGCTTGTAGTAACACAGCACACATACATGTGGTTAAACATTTCATTCTCCATACTAGAGCAAGAATAAATTGAAATAATAAAAATAGCAAAGACAGTAATTTATTGTCACCCCAGACCATTAGCAAGAATCAGATAATGCATGAGATAGGAACTCTGGAGACCGTGAGTCCAACCTCCCTGCTCAAACAGGATAAAACACAACTAGTTAATCAGGATATTGCGCTATTGGATTTTAAGTACCTCCACAGAAGGAGACTCCACCACCTCTCTGGGTAACCTCTCCCAGTGTCTGATTACCCTCACATTAAAAATCACAATTTCTTTATGTTTAGATGAAGTTTCCTGGTTTTCATCATAGAATCACAGAATGGTTTGGGTTGGAAGGGACCTTAAAGATCATCTAGTTCCAACGCCCCTTTAGGTACTGGAAGCTGCTCTAAGGTCTCCCCGGAGCCTTCTCTTCTCCAGGCTGAACCAGCCCAGCTCTCTCAGCCTGTCTCCGTAGCAGAGGTGCTCCAGCCCTCGCAGCATCTTTGTGGCCTCCTCTGGACTTGCTCCAATAGGTCCATGTCTTTCTTATGATGGGGCCCCAGAGATGGATGCAGGACTGCAGATGGGGCCTCACCAGAGCTGAGCAGAGGAGAAGAATCCCCTCCCTCAACCTGCTGGTCACGCTCCAGCACTGCACACTTCCTACAAGCAAGGAGCCCAATTCCCACTGTCCCAGTGAGAGGTCTGAGCCACCTCCTACAGCCCCAAATCTGAAAAACTGCATTATCCCTCAGGATCTCCATCTGTGTTGAGGCCTCTGACACAAGGGACAAATGTTCACATAGCCGGTGGGGACCATGTTCTGTGGTACAGTGCAATGCTGCAGGAGGTACAGATGCTGTAATGTGAAGAGTTCCTGGCCCCTTCTGTGCAAGCTGCTGTGCCTGTTAATGATCAAAAAAACTAGCTGGAATGCACAGTTAAGGAAGTCTAGAAGAGGTAGGAAAGAAAGTAAGTTTACCTTCTATCATTTACTTTGGGAATGAAAGGTAAGGAAGTTCTGGATTGCTCCCTCAGAACTCCACCTCTCCAATTTGTGGTTCTTACTTTGGTAATAAAATCAGTTACTTCACACTCAACATGTTTGCTAAGGCGCATTAAAAATGTTTCTAAGACTACTATGAGCTTGCTCTCCAGATCTGGCAGCAAGAACACACTTTTAACTTGCTAGAAAAATGAGCTAAACAAATAATAAACAATGAAGTCAAGTCTTGAACTTAATACTCACAACCTCTCACCTTACTAGTCTTTCACACAGAACACCAACTGAGAAGGTATCTCACCTGTGCAAATTTATGTATCTGCTCCACCACTGCTGCAAAGAGGGCATGGACACTTTCATCAATTAGACTCTGCATATAATGGACAGCTTCTTCATCGGACAGGTCCAAACGAAACTTGTCCTGCACCTGGAATGGGAATGGGGATGATGAATATTAATTCAACATTCACTAAACAAGAATGAAATGCCACTTGAGGAAAAACATACAACTTCGCATATTAAATACAGAGTTGGAAGAGTCTGGATGATCCTAACCATTTTTTAAGGTTTGCAACACTTCCTTATTCTAAACTTACTTTCAGATAACATTCCTTTTCATAAACTGTAAGGCAATAAAGAATATAGAATCAGAGCACGGGGTAAGCAAATCGACCCTGTCAAAACTGACCTTTATATGGCAGGTGAGAATTTCATTAACTTTGATCATATCCATCATCCATGAACAGTTGGAGACGCTGCTACCCCTAATGTTGTTTTTCCTTCTAACAGTAACATATTTTAACTATTGTATCAATAACACATTTTCCTTAGTACCTGCAATTTGTGTGTGAATTGAAAGCCAAATGCACTATAATTAAGAAAACAGCAATATCTATACTTTCCCATTTCAGCTTTGGAAAGGCTTTGAGCCCTACGTATTTACCGTGGTGCAGTGCATGACTTTCTAGGAGTTCCAACCAAGTAATTCCATGTCAATTGTTAAGGACTGCTCCTGAGGCCATTTCCTCTTGTTCTATCGCTTGCTACTTGCTTGGAGAAGGGATCAACCCCTAACTTCAACTCCTTTCAGGTAGTTGTAGGCAGTGATACGGTCTCTCCTCCGCCTCCTTTTCTCAAAGCTAAACAACCCCCCCATAGCACCATATTTGCTAACTCCCAGTCAAATGGGACCTCCCCAGTGAGCCAGGACTGCCAATACATGATTGAACATGGCTCGGTAAGCGCCTCTGCCAGCTCCACCAGTACCCTTGGGTGGACCCTATCCTGCCCAGAGACCTGTGTGTCTGTGTGGTGAGCACGTTGCTGACCATTTTCCCTTGGATTATGGGGGCTTCATCTTGCTCTCCATGCCTGTCTTCCAACTCAGGGGGCTGGGTAATCAGAGAACAATTGGTCCTACTGTTAAAGACAGAATCAAAGAAAGCATTAAGCACCTCACCCTTTTCCTCATCCTTTATCACTGTGTTTCCTCCCACATCCAACAAAGGATAGAGATGAGATAAATTCTTGTTTTCCTGAGTTCCATCCAAAGCTGGTCCTTTCCCCACCAGATCATCTTTCCTCACATGGGAACAGCTGCTCCTGAACCTTTCAGATTTCCTTCTTGAAGAATGTCCAGCCTTCCTGGACTCCTCCGCCCTTCAGGACTGCCTCCCAAGGCACTCTGCCAACCAGGCTCCTAAACAGGCCAAAGTCTTCCCTCTGGAAGTCCAAGGTGGCAGTTCTGCTGACCCCTCACATTACTTCTCTGGTAAGTGCCCAAGACAGTCTCCAACCACCACATCACCCACAAGTCCTTCTCTGTTCACGAACAACAGGTCCAGCAGGCACCTTCCCTTGTTAGGTCATTCTCAGGAAGTTCTCTTGACACACTTCAGGAACCTCCTACACTTGTTTCCTCTCTGCTGTGTTGTATTTCCAGCAGCACTTTAGCTGGACTATTGATCCTGCCACCTTTTTGATGAATTGAAGCCCTATCCCTACATGACCATTCTCAGGTACTTCTAACACATCAATAACCCTCATATCTGTAAGCTGCATCATCTCCATCTGCTACCTCCAGCAGACCGAAGGACCTCACTAATACACTGTCCCTCAAATGCTGGCATGCTGTCCCCGGGTTTATATCTAGTTTATCTCTAGAGACTTGGTTTTATCCCTTTCCCACGTCAAATCTTGTTTAAAACTCTTTCAGTAAGCCTAGATCCTAGCATTCTCTAATAATTTCGATCCCCAAAGTTCTAAACTACTAGTCACCTTGCAAAGTAGTGCTCATCACAACATGAATATTGCCCAGCAAATTCACACTACTTGCACAAAATTAATTACTGCCATCTAATCACATGCTTCATTCTCATAAATTTCAAATGATGAGAGCTCTTGTGGAGACCATCTTATTCATCCACTTCAGTCTCCTGCATAATAAGCCAGGTAAAATGGTATCAAACAATCTCTGCATCAAGTACGTAATTCATTGTTTATCTCAGAGAATCTCTTTTACAGAGTCTTTATACTGAGAAAATGTTTCATATGTGAGGTAAATTGCTTCAATGATTAATTGCCCTAACAATTGTGACTTATTTCCTATCTGAATTTGTCCAATTTCCCTCTCAAACCGCTGAGCTCATTAAAGCTTTTTACATTAAAGAACTGTCCATGAGCAATCTCTCTCATACAGGCAAATATCAAATGATTTAAGGTGCATCTTAACCTTCTGCTGGATGTGACTAAGGAGACTGAATCAATTTTTTTCTGAACATTTTCTATATATTTACTTTTTTTAAGCACTAACAAAAATGTAAGACAAATTATTTCAACAATATTCTTAAGAAGGTCATATCTGTGAGATGATCCTACCTTCTCTTCCTGTTTTGATTCTTTCTTTGCACCAAGGATTCCACATAAATAACTACCCTCCTTATCACAGCAAAATACTGAGATTTCAGTTTAGTATTACTTTTCATTCTTTTCAAACACAATGTACTACGGAATAGCGCACCTCAGTGCTACAATAAAAAGCACAAGTTAGCCTGCCAAGTATGGAAATATAATGCTGCTTCACTCAAGTTATAACTGTTGCTGGCAAGTACAAATAAAGTTTTTCTTCACCTTCCTATCAAAAAGAAGTGTGATCAATATGAAAGAGTAGATTTAGCAAAAAAGAGTTTGAACTCTCACGGAAGCCAGTACCAGAAAGAGATTTAGAATATATTTCAGGCTAATATTATGGAACTTTGATCTTCATGAGAAACATGATGAGAAGGAAGTTTATTATCTCCCACAGACATATCAGAAACTTGACAGCCACAGAAGCAAACGGCAGAATCCAACTGATTATCCAGAGGCTTGCAATTGTGCACAGACTTAAAAAGCTCCGTAAATTATAGCACAGACTTCTACGAGATCAATTTTCACGCTCTTTTTAAGAGTGTTGTAATGAGAATTCAGCAAAACTGCTAACCTTGGTTTCAAAACCCAAAACACTGAAAAGGTCTTCTACACAACTCTAGTAATCAAGCACTTCAGTGATCTTATAATCAGGTCATAGATGAACTTCACAGAAAGTTTTGCAGTCATACTAAAATGCAGCTTCAGTCTATGAAACCAGTGATGATTTAAACCCACTCCACACCTTCCTCCCCAGGAACAGACTGGCACACTGATACACACGGAAAGAAATTTACCCACAGTTAGATCTTAAAATCAGTTTGAAATTAAAGCAGGATCAAATGCTGTCAAGTACTAGATCTCTGCATGAAAGTTCTGCAGCAGTGCAATTAAAACTGACTGCAGCAATCTAGCCCAGAAGAAACATGGCAAGATGACAAATTACCTCCTGAGTTGCAACAGCGGCAACAAGATTAATACACACTGACTTACAGTTCTTCTAACAAAACCAGCAGTAATTCTTACTTGCAATCTCTGCGTTCCAAAGTAAACCATGTATTTCAAAAGCCAGTATTTTCTCACAGAGGAGGTGAAAGCAGGAAGAGATGTTTGCATGGTGGGGGAAAAAAAAAAGTTATTTTTTTTGGGTAAAACTCCAGTGAGTTACAGAACTATCTCATTCTACACACTTAAGAAGAATGGCCACAATGAAGGCATCAAAAATGTCCCACCTGAGTTCTTGCTTTGGCATTTAAATTAAGTGAATTGTTTTAGTTTACTTATTAGTATTTGCCAAAGAGAAAAGAAATACACTTGATTAATCTGGTTAAAGCTTTGCTTTGTTTCCTGAAAGGGAAGTTTTAAACCCCACTCAGCATACACACACTTAGTTTAAACACCAGGTCTCAACAGCAGAATTTGAATGTCTAAGTGTTCTGGGTTCAGCTACAGCAGACATTTTTTCTCCTTCTTAGTAGCTGGTGCAGTGCTGTGTTTTTGACTTTCAGTCTGGGAACAACGCTGATAACACCGATGTTTTTAGTTGTTGCTCAGTAATGTTTACTCTGACCAAGGGCTTTCTCAGTCTCATGCTCTGCCGGGGAGGAGGGGAAGCCAGGAGGAAGCAGAGACAGGACACCTGACCCAAACTGGCCAAAGGGGTATTCCATACCACAGCACGTCATGCCCAGTATATAAACTGGGGGGAGTTACCCGGAAGGCCCAGATCGCTGCTCGGGTTGGGCTGGGTATTGGTCGGTGGGTGGTGAACGGTTGGTCCTTTCCCCTTGTTTTTCCTCTTATCATTATTATTGGTGGCAGTAGTGGTTTGTATTATACCTTAGTTACTGGAGAGCTGTTATCTCAGCCCGTGGGAGTTACATTCCTCCGATTCTCCTCCCCATCCCTCTGGGAGCAGGGGGAGAAGGGAAGAGGCGGGGGAAGTGAGCGAGCGGCTGCGTGGTTCCAAGTTGCCGGCTGGGCTTGAACCACAACATTCACCTATAAAAGTAAATTTCCTCTTGGCATTAATAAATCTCATAAATGTTTTTTAGCTCCACCTTTTAACAAATACTTGCATTTTCAGTCAGGCAAAGAGGGACAGATATACACTGCCTAAAAGGGCATGTCAAGCACCAGATTAGAAGTCCTTTCCATTTCACTAAGTTGTGAACAAAACTAATCCATTAACTGATTCCTGGGCAGGACAGAAGAGGGGGGAAGAATTTTACTACAAGCCAGATGAAGAAACTGGAGAAACTAGCTAAGGCTTAAAGACAGGCTAGCTCAGATTTATGTACATCAACTCAAATTGTGTCTCTGCTTAGTTTCTACACCTGTAGAACAAAACTAGTTTAATATATTTAATGTAAAAGGAACAAAACATGTCTGCCCTTTCTTCTTGCTGGTTTCTGAACAACTGTACTACTCATTTTCTTTATCATGGGGGTGAGACCTAGTCAATATCTGCATAAATATAGAAACACACAGACTGCTCTCAGTGTTATACTCCAGAAGAAGAAAATTCTCCACTCCGACTGGTTTGATTTTAGCTTTTTCTACGTACACCCAAAGGTGCTGTCAAAACTGAATGGGGTTACTTTCACAAACAGCAGTCTGCTGGAAGCCAGGTATTTTGCTGTCTATGTTCATTATAACCTTGTCTGCGACTGAAACAGTGACAGCATCTTTGCACAGCACCTTCTTTAGTCAATGGGCATCTGAAACACAGCTCAGTCAATTAGGACACTGTCCTTTAATGCCTGCCGAGTCTTTTGTGTGCCAATGAATCACTGGTCCCTGATGTTTTCTCATTTAAAGGTCAAATTTGCTATGAAGGACAGACAGAAACCATCTCGCTTTCCTGCGGAAAAATCAAAAGCTTTTTTCGTTAGGAGGTGACAGTGCTGAATGCATTAGCTACATCTGAAGAGTGATGGTCTACCTCTTCCTTACGCAAAACTGGATATATAATTGACTCCAGATTTTAGTCATTACACTTAAATTTATAGCACTGGCTAACTTAAAAAAAAAAAAAAAAAAAAAAAGAAAAAGCCCAACAATCAGCAATTAGTGCTGCAGCTGTACTGGAAATGAAAAAGCAAGTAGCACTGGCAGAAAAAAGGCTGGGGAGGGGGAAGGGGGGATAAATCTTCATTGTATTATCAGTTACGCATTGACAAGTCAACATAAAGAGATTTCAGACCAGCTTTTTTCCGGAAAACTGAGAAGTGGAAAAGCATAAGCAAAGACTGGAAAATTTAAAGTCAATTACCTCAGAGGCCACTAAAAGGGAAAGGCAAACTGTGGAGACTCTTCTTCTACTTTTCAATTTAATTTCATTTTGTGACATTTTTGAGCCAAAGAGGGTTTTCAGAGAAGCCTAAATCAGAGTGTGGCAGTAGGAGATCGTGCCACCAACCATGAGGTGAAGCACACTAGACTGACAGTTTTCTTTATAAATAGTATAGAGAGGACAAAGGAGATAAAAGGATCAAAAATACAACTAATTTTAAGTTCTGCAGCTACCTTTTCTTGGTCCAAAAAAAAAAAAAAAAATAAAAAAAAAATAAACATTTTACTATTACGTAAAACACTGAGAAATTGAAGAGGGTTCCTAGGGTTTTGAGGATGGGCACACTGGGTAGCTCATAATTACTGTTTTTCTTGGTTGTTTTTTTGGGTTTTTTTTGGGGGGGATTCTGTATGGGGAAAAAGAATGACAGAACCTGGAGTGAGGGAAGTGAGTCACTGCAACAAGCTTTTCATGCAGTTGAAAGGTATGAGCCAATTTATCTATTGATATTGTGTATACACAGTGAAAGTGCATAGCTGACTGCAAACATATTTTTCCATACACTCTCATACTTATGAAACTTCAAATAAAGCTTTTTTTGCTTTTGGGCCAATGCTGACTCACTCAAATCTCAGCCCAATTTCAGGTGTGAGAATGCATCATTAAGGTCAGCACTGACTAATTTCTGAAAGCAAAGTAAGAAAGTAGTGTCCAACTCTGTTACACTCTAAAATCCGTATCTCCTGTTGAAGTCATTGGGAGTTTCTGGTTCTTTTAATGCTAACAGGAAGAAAATATCCACATTGTCATCTTCCTCCAAGAAGTAAAATCAGTTTGTGCAAACCTTGCTCTCTTTTGAACAAGAATGTGAAAGTATTTTCACAGATGACAGAACAGAGCATCCAGCTCTGCTTATACCACCCTATGCCACAAACCATGTCAAAAAGGTATAATCTATACTTATTTTATGGAACAGTTGTACATGTACAAGCTGCCATTCCAGTTTTGCCTTCACTCGATATATATTTCTCCCAAGATGTCTCACAACAATCGAACAGAAACAACACCTGGACAATATTCTTTCAGTTAGATTTTAAGCTTCATTATACAATTACATTCTAACAGTTAGCTCCTTGGGAAGTCACGTTCTTACTGGAACGAAGATGATACTTTGGCAAAACAGCCTCCAACTCTAAAGATCCTGCCTCTCCTTCGTCCCTCAGGTTAGGAATATACTTCTTTAAGACTGCTTTCTGCAATCAATATTTTTCTAAAGAGTCTCATTCAACCTATCAGTCTGAAATCCTAGGAAAAAAAACAAAAACAACACAACTCATCCAGTGCCTCACCAAAGAGAAATGTTCCACATAATAGTTTCTTTCATGATCTTAGTTTGTTTCCTTATTTGTCTGAAGATAAGAAAGTCCAAGGATTGTTGACTTTGAACCATCTTTTCTAACTATTCTAACTAGCGAGCATCCTGTCAGAATACACACATATATCACAGGAAGAGACAGAATAGAGCACAAGAAATCAAGCCATACGAAATGATGATGGTATTCTTTAATCTGCTTCATATGGTCTCCTTCAATTTTTCTTCTAGACATCATTATCATATGGTATACACGTTTAAGCATTTAGGATATGTATATGATTACAGTAAACAGACCCTTATTCTGGCTCTAAAAATGCAATAAATTATTTTCCCAAAGTCTGGAAAAGGGAACACCAAGAATATTTCTAAAGGTGATTTTACTTGCTAGTCTGTTTTTACATCTTACTGTATTTTTCACCAGTGGACAGGTATTTCCTGCAACATAAAGCACCTCCCTGCCTATCAAAGTGAGGGTGATACATAATGTCACTTTATAAAGCTAAAGACTAGACCGGAACTTGAGCTACTACCTAGCATCACAATGCTTTCACTTTGAGGAATCAAGCTGTGACCATCAAAGAAAAATCTTTCTTTAGAAACAATTTCTAGAATAGATCATGCCTACTTAGAAACAGCAGTATAGCTGCACCTAGTAAGAATTCCAGTATCAAAAGATCTCTACAAGAAACAAATCGCCAAAATAATTGAAGCATAATACTCCCATCAGTAAGCATTCTTTTGTTTAAAAACAAGAAAATTCCTTTTTTTTCCACAATATAATTGTCCTTGTAGCTTAATCATGAACTAGTATTATAATTGATCATCAGATTTAGGTAAAAGTAACCTACCCAGTTACCTCAGTGACTTGACTTCAGCTGCTTGAGAGACCTCACTGCCTCACTAGTTGCCTAAAGCAACAAGGAGGGCTCTACAAAACAGAGAATGAAATTTACTACAGCACCAATAAGGAAGGTTCTGGCTCTGAGCTTCTACCTACCCTATTAAGCAGGATACCTTCTTCGATACAGAAATATTTGTAAAGCCCCACCTTTGTCTTCCGTAAAAGTGGTATCACGGTTGAAATGGCTATTGACTTGACTCACACATTAAAGGTAATTTAATTTTGCAGGTCAGTCCAAAATGGATCTTTAGCTAATTTGAGTCTGTTGAAATATATATGGATTTTTTGTTTAAAGCTTTAAGGGGAGGGGGGGGGAGGGATCAATTGAGATGCTGAAAGCATTTATTCAAGTTTCCTACAACAAGGTACAGTATTATCTTGTTAAATGACTGAACAAACTTGCCACTCAGCCCAAGAGATACAAGATCTTGTTCCTTTTTGTATCAGTACAAGCAAAGATCATAACTGATCTCAGACAGACTAGAAGGTATTTAATAACCAAAACAAATATTCCAACACATTATTGAGAACAACAGTAAACAACATTTTTGCTGGTGACATGGACAGTGATCGATAGCACCTTCAGCAAGTTTGCCAAGCTGTGGGTTTGGTGAGTACGCTGGAAGGAAGGGATGCCATCCAGAGGGACCTTGACATGCTTGAGAGATGGGCGAGTGTGAACCTCATGAAGTTCAACAAGGCCAAATGCAAGGTCCTGCATGAAGAGCAGCCCTCAGCAGAAGAACCTGGTCAATGAAAAAGCTCAACCTGATCCAGGAGTGCCCTTGCCCAGAAAGACAATGGTGTCCTGGGCTGAGGTGGTTCAGCCTGGAATGAGATGAGAAGCTGCATGGAGACCTTAGAGCAGTTCCATTGCCTACAAGGGCTACAAGAAA
This sequence comes from Nestor notabilis, assembly GCF_000696875.1. Lineage (NCBI taxonomy): Eukaryota > Metazoa > Chordata > Aves > Psittaciformes > Psittacidae > Nestor > Nestor notabilis. The sequence continues at coordinate 4,642 of NW_009935157.1, read as the reverse complement.
CCTGGAGAGGGGTTTTTTACAAAGGCCTGTAGGGACAGGACAAGGGGAATGGTTTTAACCTGCCAGAGGGGGGATTGAGATGAGCTCTGAGGCAGAAGCTCTTCCCTGTAAGGGTGCCCAGAGAAGCTGTGTCTGCCCCATCCCTGGCAGTGTTCAAGGCCAGGCTGGACACAGGGGCTTGGAGCAACCTGCTCTAGTGGAAGGTGTCCCTGCCCATGGCAGGGGGTTGGAACTGGATGAGCTTTAAGGTTCCTTCCAAACCAAACCATTCTGTGAATCTACAATTTGCTAACCTTTTTCAAGGGGATAAAAAAAATAAAAATTGAGAAAACAATTACTGTCACAGAAGCTTTGAACATAGGCGTATACATTCAGCAGATTGTAATGTCAACAACTGCTTTATGGAAGGGTCATCTGTTCACCTGCTCTTTAGGGATCTCATTATGATGTATTATTTTTGCACAAATTCCAGGAGAATATTCAAAGCATCAATTCTGAACCAGAAGGTCCAAACCTGAACAGTTAACAAGAGTGAAAAACAGCTGAGCTGCCAGAAAACATGAGAGTGTATATAGCATAACAATACCTGGGGAAGACTGAGAAGTCTGTGAATTACAGAGAAAATATTTATGAATAAGCTAAACAACTTGGTTCTCTTTCTGACAATACTTTACTGTGTGGAGTTTGTTCTGTAAAGGTACAAGCACACAATAAATAAGCTTAGACAACCTGGAAAAGTAAAACTTCTCCTCTTAAAACATTTGAAAATGAGAAAGTTATTTGCATTCCTTATCAAAAATTCTTGCCTTATTAGTTCAGTAATAGCTCTTTTCACATTTTAAAGCCTCTGTGAATAGACAGACTTGAACCTACCATGAGGTTAGAAGTCACAGTTCGCCAAGCTGCACCACTGTCAGAGCTTAGTATTCCAATAACTAATTGCTGCATTTGATCCAGTAGTGATCTGTCATAACTAAGCTCATGTTCTTTTCATGCAAAAAAGGCACTATTATTTATACTTTGTAAGGGAATTTAGAAGCAAGCACACTGATCTAATTCATAGGTCTTAGAACTTCCTTTTAGATTTTGCTTCCTTCCATGATCTCCAATCAGATATAATACAATCATGCTTTACAAATCTTGATTTTTAATACTGTACAACAATGAACTGTAACATACTTACCAGTTTTAGAAAAGACTTGTTGACTTGCAATTCTGTATCTCTATTTGTTATTTCAAGACAATTATATGGGAAACTTATACAGAGTAAGAGAGTTTTAAAAATGCCTGAAATACTCAAATGCTGCTACATTAAAACAATCCTCTACAAAAATTTTACAGAATCTGACATCCTATTAATATTAATGAGAGAAAGAAATATAAACTTGGACAGCACTTCTACACAGTTTACCATCATAAAATACAATGCAAATACACTAGTAAGAAACAAGGATACTGCATGTTAATGCAGGCAACCTCCCATGGCAGGAGTTTGGAACTCAATGAGCTTTAAGGTCCCTTCCAATCCAGACCTTTCTATGATTCCATGATTGGCAGTGAAAAACAGAAGACTCAGTTTGATAAAAATATGTCAGAGCTCACAAGGCCAGAATGAAAACTATCATGTCAAGCAACAGCGAACTCCAGACAGAGATGAGCAGGATTCAAAACACATAGCCAGTCTCAAACTTACTGCTGCAAACATCAAAGAACCAGCAGTTCTGGAAGTCAATGAGGTCATAAGGAGATGAAGCTGATGGTTATTTCACTCCATGACAAACATTCCAAAATTAGCCCTTGCACTACCTGTAAATACATCCTTCAAGTTCTCACAGGATTTATACCAGACCTATCTGCAGACTTTGCAACCTAAAAGGTTTTCCCCTCCCTATTACATCACAGAAGTAAAAAAAATTACTTCTCTCAATTTTTCCAATAGGTAGCCAGAACCAAACGTGTATTTTCATGAAGATGAAATTCATAGACATGTGTTGCAAAAATAGTCTTTCTTTCTTCAAAAGAAGAAAAAAATGTAGTTCACAAAAATGTAGTTACTCCCAATACTTGGTAGGTATTGAATCATTTCAGTTTTCTAACTTTAAGCCTCTGTCTCCCATCTTCTATGTGAGTAAGGTAAAATTGTCAGTTTCTCAGGAAAAAAGTCAAGTGGAGGGAGGTTTGTCATCTTTACCACAAAACACAGCACTTCTGGCTAGCTCAGCCTTTCTGGAAATGAAATTGAATAGCTACATGAACTCTTTGCTTCAATTTGAAACCAAGAAACTGAACAGAAATACTTGAATTCTTGCAGGCAAAAGGAAAAAATCTGGTTGGAGTGACAATTTATTTTTCTGTAAGGGAACTGCACTAGAACACGAAATATTAAAGATTCTGAATCTCTGCTTTTGTGGCTTATTGAAAATACTGAAGAACAGCCTATTTTAGAGAAAATCCACTATCTGAATAAAAAGCACACTGAACTGCTTTCCATTGGATACACAGGCTCCACAAAGTCTTTTGTGGAGATAAAACAGACAGGCCTTCACTAAAAATCAGGTTATAAAAAAAGTCAATATTTGCCTAAAATGTAAGTGTAATGAAATCTAGATGAACATTTATCTGGTAATTTTAATGTCAACTGTTGTTGAAACGTCAAATGAAAATGAATGATACAGATTATGCAAAGGGACAAAGTTAGAATTATAGGACATGTATTAGTTTTCACAATCAACAAAAACTTCCTGGTGATGAACATACACCAGTCTACTGGTTTTAAATCTTCATCAGACTGGTTTTATGTCTACCCATAGATTGGCTTTATAAAACCATCTATGACTTACAGGATTCTAGACTAGATGCAATAACCTTTCATGATAATAGTCAGTCGATAGCTTCACTTATCAAAAGTTTCATAAGGTGGGATCCCTGTTGTTAGCAGAATGTCTAAATACCACGTGGAACAGAGTGCTAGAGCCAACTGTGTATTACTGCATGGACAATGAAGAGCAATTCTGTATTTATGGGCACATGTCCTAAGTGATCTCAAAAGATATCTTCTTCCATCTCTAACTTTGATGGCTCTATAAATTGCTCAAAACTTACCAGGAATAAGTTACAAATACGTCACCGCAAGTGACTGAAAAAATCTAATGCCATGACGACTTGCATTACTGAAAGACAAGGAAAGCTTTACAGTTACCTTTTTTACAGTCTTGTCAGGTTCAAGAGCAATATCTGGAATGTTGGCATCCACCATGAGGGAAAATAAGTTCAATATCAAGTTGGAATACCTAAGCAGAAGAGCAAATTAGGTATAACGCTTTCTAAATGGTACAAAAGACATTTCATAAACGACTTAATTTAAGAACACATCATCATCTTAGTGGATCAGTAATGCTTCAGAGATGCATTCATAACACTTTAGTTGAACATATTTATGTTAAAAATATCAGATACTTGATCTTAGCAGTGTAAGTTTAACCCTCAAACTGTCTCAAACTGCCAAAACCGAACAGACTGCTTGGTTTTGTTATAATTTTCTAAAAATTGTCAAAACATTTATTCAGAGTTGCATCAAATATAAACTATGCTTTCATATATTGTAAGACTTAATGCCATTTTCTACCTTTAGTATACTAACTATGCTGGAATGTTGATTCAAAAGGTTATCTTTTATTAAAAAGGATATCAGTGGTACAGCAGTATAATATAAATTATATAAATATATAAAGCATTCAAACAGCTGAAGTCTTTACAATTACAAGAAATGATTTTCCAAATTGCTGCACAGGGTTTTGTCACAGCAAGTTGAATGCAAGTGATTTAACCAGATTCAAGTCTGCAGTTGCTCAGTGAGGCTGTAATAACACTGGTAGGCATGCTGCACTTATGCCATTTATAACCATTATAAAAGACATGCCAGAGGAGAATCTTCAGCTTTAACATGGTCTTGGACGTATGTGTGAATCTCTTAAAAGAACACCATTTTGCCCTTGAAGGAAATTAGCTGTAAGTTGCTTTTTGAAAGGATAATTTTCAAGCTGTTCAACATAAACTGAAACTTCCCTTCCTCTGTAAAGAGATCTAGTCTCCTTTCAGAGACAAAGTACATAACTGACTTCAAAATCTGATATATTGCTTTGCTAAGAGCACTAGGAGCTTCATAGATGGCTGAAATTGCATTCTTAGCAACAAAACTTGTTTCTTAGCAAGTTGCTGAATATATATAAGCTGACAATTGCAAGGAGTACGAAGTATTTTAACTACACAAAAGGACTGCTTCATAGCTGTATTTTACAAAGTAAATACTGCTCAACAACAACAACAACAAAATCTCTCTAGAAAAGCGTAATTCCATCAAAAACTCTTGACACTTAGTTATTATCTGGAACTAGCACTACCTAATTATAACTCTTTATAACACAGTCCTTTAAAATAAACTGTTTGGGCAGAAATCTTCAGTGTTTTATTTGTTTCAGCTGTTCTGCTTTACTTTCCCAGGGGCAAGGGGCTGCAATGAAGAAAAGTGCTTTTACCACAAAAGGAAAGAAAGACGGAAAGAAAGACGGAAAGAAAGACGGAAAGAAAGACGGAAAGACAGAAAGACACATAAGAGAGAAAGAAAGAAAGAGAGAGAGAAAGA
>NW_009935156.1:12139-34832 GCF_000696875.1 Nestor notabilis | reverse complement strand
GGAGCGGGAGCGCGGGAGGCCGGGGCCAGCGGGATTTCTCTCACTTAGCTGCAGCCTACATCCGTCTCTGGCATTTTCTAAGTGCACCGGTTTCATAGGCAGCCTCTCAAGAGATGACATGCAGGAGTATGCCGTGGCACTGGGCTGTGTCAAACGCGAGGGTAAAATGCACTGAGGGTAAAAGCTGATGCTCTGGTCTCTCGCTGGGCTATCTGCCCTGCACCGGGCTGCCTTCAAAGCCAGGTTTCCAGACCTCCTGAAAGTGCGTGCTGGCTTTTTTGGGGGGATAGACTCTACAGACATCTGAAGGAAGTAGGCTTAGCCTTCACAGGTGTGGGGAAAACGCTGGCTTTTCTGAGGACGCTTTCCAAGGCGCTGGTATGGGAGGGACCCTGTGAGAAGAGCTGGCTCTGTGATCCTGCCCCCCAGGGCAGGAGTGGGGTGGGAGGCTGGAGGGCAGGGCATGGCTTCATGGGAGACAACAGAATGCTTTTGGAAGTAAGCCAAGTCTCACACCTCCCTTTGTGCTTGGTCTGGTGGAGGACTTGGACTTGGTATAATACTTAACCAGGCAACGGCCTCATGTCCCCTGCCTCCAACATACTCCTTCCTGCAGCAGTATTTATCCTGTTTTTCTCTTCAGTTTGTCACTTTTTTATGGTAGCACTTGCCAGTTCCTCTGAGGCACCAAGTGGTTGAAGTGACAAACACACTAACATCCAGAGTGGTTTTCAGCCTGCACTCAGCTTTGAAGATTCTTCTGTTTCAAGCCTAAGCGTATGTGAATGACCACCACTGCTGCTGCTGCTTCCAGATGTATCAACTAGTCTAATAAAAGGTGTGACCTCTCAACAAATCTGTGTTTCTGCACCTCTCCCTGCCCCAGCAGGATGCATTCTGTGTAGTTTCTTCCCAGAGGAATCACTTCAAACCAAAGGTTGTCAGTGCTTGCCTCTGCCGGTGCCCACCTTTTGGAGGTTTATGGTCTGGTGTCCCAGAGTTAATTCCCTGTAGAAGTGCTCAGCTTTTCCTGGCTCCAGGTGAGCTTTGCCTTCCTCACTGCTTTGGGGGGTTGGGGCCGAAAGAACTCAGCCATCCATTGGCAAAGAGGGAAGAGGCCAACAGAAGAGACAAGAAAAGGTTAGTGTGGCTTTTGTGCACAATATGAAAAGCAAGTCAATACCATTGTAGGGGCATTGGAGGGTACTCAAAGCAATCAGCCAGGGGCTATTGTGTTCCTTTAATCTACATGTGTGTTTCCTAAGAACTCTATTAGTGAAGATGAATGAACTGTGCAATGTTCCTAATTTCTGCTAATTTGGCGCTGGGGTTTCATGGCACTGCAACCGGCACAAAACGTGCCTGGCCCTCCAGAAGCCCTGGGCAAACTTGGGAATGGGCTTTGCTTGTTGTGGCAAAAGAAGATAGCAAAGTGAGCCGGAGGAGCTCTGCTCTGACAGTCAGTCCCATAAAGGGCACCAGGTCCTGGCACAGGTGCTGCTTTTAGGCACCTGTCAAAATTGTCAAATACAGCGACAAGATGCATTATTTTTGGCTATAACGCGAAAGTAGAGTGAAAAAACATTCCACCCCCACAGCAGGGCACACATCCCACACAGTGCAGGAGAGAGCTTTCTCCCTAATAGAGGAGGCTGCTCCTTATTACAGTTGTATTCACTGTAGGGAACTGCATTTGTCACTGGAGCATCCTTCGTGAGGGCAGTGGAGCTGTCGAGTGAGGAACCAACTCCCTTCGTCACAGTCTGTAAAACCCCGGGACACCCTCCCTGCCGCTGCAGCAGAGCAGGGAGCAGCCCCAGCCCCTCCAACTCCTTTCCCTCTTGCCATGCTTCAGGCACAGACCGTGGTGTCACCACTCTGCTCTGGGGGGGGGCAGGAAGTCTAACAGATCCTCTGGTAATCATAGACTAACGCAGAGACGTTAGGATGGCAAAGAAGGGTAACTGAATATCCCCCTTTGGGTCTAATGTACAGGCTGTCAGCTAAATCCTCTGCTGTCACACGGTCCCGTGGGACATATGTCATACTTGTATGAAGCCTCAGGAATTGATACTGTGGTGCATCACAGCTTCACAAAGACCATTTACAGGGGCAAACAAGATGAAATATGAGGATATTCATTAGGGAATGGAATAAGAAGGATTTGTTACTTGCTGGTCCAGAAGATAGCCTCCATTCCATCACCTTTTTTAGCTTTTGCAATGTGTTCTTATAACAGTTACTGCTGAAATTCTGTTTGGAAGCTAACAAAAATGCTCAAGATGGACAACCTCTGACCTGCAGCTGGCTGCTGCACCCCCTTCCTATGCATGCATGGTGACAACTGCATGGGAATAGTTTTGATCCTGTTGGTGCTGCTGAGACATACATATGGGACGTGGCTTCACACAATGAAATGAGCACCATAAAATGCCACAGATCCTTGCTCCCTTTCCTCCTGCCTTTTCCTTATGTCAAGCTGAAATAACTACTTCCAAGTTGAAGTCACTCTGCAGGGAGGTCCTCACTCTCCAGACCAGTGATGTGCAGCAGGGAGCAATTCCCTGGAAAATAACACAGGACTTTCAAGGTCAGACAGCAAACTGACAAGGGGCAAGGAAAAGGGGGAAATGGTGACCTCGAGGGAACCTGCACCCCCTGCACTTTGTATACTCCGTGTCACCAACAGATTGTTAACAACTGAAAGAACTGGTTTTGCCTTTTTTCTCCCCAGAAGCTCCTCAGTGTGCAGTGTAAGAACCTTCTTGAAAGCACAGGGTGTGAAAAAGCTGCTGCCTCCTCCCATCACTGGCATCACTCACACCTTGACAGTCGCCTCTTGCTTGCTTTCTGGTGAGATTTGTATCTGCCCTGGGAGAGCTGGTTGTGTTTTCTCCACCATTTCCAAGGTGCTCTGTGGCAGGTTGGACTCACGGGGAGCGCAGCACAGAGCTTGAGCCTCCACGGGCTGTGCTGCCCCACAGCCTGGCTGTGGGTACAGGGTGGGCCATGGCTGCTTGGGGAGCAGGGCAGCCTTTGCTGAGTGGGGAGCAGCACGAGGCTGGGCTCCCCACGCTCAGCCATCCCTCTGGAGGGAGGGAGTGCAGGTTCATGCTATAAGGCTATATTAATGCAATCCTTCTTTACTTGTTTTCCAATTAGCCTAATTGAATTCGGATTGCTTAAAAGTGGGCACCAGAGACATTTATCCTGATGGGATGACGGCCTTGAGCTCCAGCGATCCTATTAACTGTAAGAACCCAAATCCCAGGTAGGGTCCGTCCAGCAGTAGCTCCCATGTGACCTAACACTTTAATCTGCTGTTCTTCCGTGCAGCACACACAGAGACACACACACATAGAGACGTGTACACCTACATGCACATGTGTGCATAGGTGCGTGCACATATGTACACATGAATTTGCCCCCTCCCCTCCCAGCAGCAGGTGAGCGCTGTCAGGGCTGGGAGCAGCCCTCGCTGTGCATGGGGAGGGCCCCATCCCGCAGCCGCCCCCCAGCTCCGTTCACCTCTGCCGGCCCCGGCAGGCTCTTGGAACCTCATTAATCGCTTGTTGGCTGATTCTGGCTGTACTTTCTTCTCTGACCCTTGAATCCGTGAACATGCTGGTCCTGAATGTGCTGACAAATGTAATCGGCTCCTTCAAACCTCCAGGTGCTTCCAGGAAGATTTCCAGGATATCCCAGGCACATTTTAATTCAAAGGTTGAAAGCCTCAGGCTTGTTTTGTGGGTACGATAATTCAGTCTGTGAAGTAACAGAACAGTACGGAGACACCTACCTCGCAGATTTATACAAATAGAGAGGGAAGTGGATTGATCCTCACAAAGCAAAGGCTGGTTGAACTGAGCTGGTGACAATTCTACCTGCTTTCTGTAATGACCTCCTGAAAGAGCCCACTTGTCTTTCCACATAGATAATTAAATTGTCTGATAACATGTGAGAGCAGGACCCCAAGAGACAGAAAGTGGCTCAGAAGCCTTGGTGGGTTTAGGCAGCGTTTGAAACTGAGTTAGCATTTGCTAGCCCTGATGCTTGATGAACATGCTGAACACAGGACTTCTCAACTGAAGAAATGATATGTTGCAATGTGAGAGCCACTGACATCCCTCTCTAAATGGACCAGGGCATCCTCTGGAAAAAGTGAGGAAGGAAAACTTAGAATCATAGAATCATAGAATAGTTAGGGTTGGAAAGGACCTTAAGATCATCTAGTTCCAAGCCCCCTGCCATGAGCAGGGACACCACACACTAAAAACTTGGCAACTTCTGTGTTTCTTAAGTAAGAAAGAAGTGAGTAAGAAGAAAAGGCACATTTCATGAGACTGCACTGGGGAAAATATTTGATAAAGGTTTTCAAACAGGTCTATGCAGCTTATATTTGAACAGTAATTGCTGAAAGAGCTTTCCCAAGATGATCTCTTGCACCCAAGAACCCCCCTACACAGAGCTGTCCTATGGAGGACAGGACCAATGCTTCAAAAAGGGAGGAAAAGGTAAAAAGACAGAAATAAAGGAAGGCAGGCAGGAGGCAGAAAAAGAGAGAAAGAAAAGAGACAAACCATACTTAGTGCATTAATTCATTTAAAATGAACATTTTTACTTGACTGGGTAGAGGAAGAGAGAAAGAGACTTACAAACCTGTAGGAAGGTGCTACATGTGCTCATTTGCAACCTTCATTCACAGGCTAGCTGTTGAAGAACGTACAGAGTCCTTAATTTACCAGGCTCAGCAATAGTGTTGTGTACAGCATCCATGTGCACGGGCTGTACAGCTCTGGGGTGGGTTGTCATACACGGTGACTATGGCTGTGCAAGCACAGACTGACTGATACTCCTGTGAGCTCGTTTTCACTGTAGCCTCAACAAGTGATTGGCTGGTACCCACGCCCCAGAATTCGGCACAGAGCAGCCAAGCTGGGGGCCTCTGCTGTCTCTTGGTGTTTGACGGGCATTTGAAGCTAAGAGACATTAAAGCAGCCTGGAGAAGTCTCTGTTGCTGCCAGACCATGCTTTGTGGATAGCTATCAGGCCTTGGTTCCCTGCAAGTCCCTACTCAGTTTCATACAGTGACATTTTTATCCCGACCTGTAGTTACACGCTTCACTTTTCCCTTTTGCTGTACTGAGAACAGAGATGGTCAGAACCATGTTTTAAAGGAGTTTCTGCAGAAAAGTCCACATTTGAATACTGGGTTTGTGTCAAAATGTTTGAAATGTACATGGCTTTATTAGAAAGAGATGAATTTCTTTCTGAAAGCACTATTAAATGAGTGGCTGCCTGTATGTTATGCACCAGAAGCACATTTTCTCTCAATCCACATATAACAGCATTTTGATCACTTTGAAAACATGGAGGAAGGCACATTTTTTCCCCAGTATCAGCTTTCTTGAAGCTATTTTGTTCTAGGGGGAAAAATGTTCTGTTAAGAAGCGAGGCTCAGTTCTAACTTCACACTGGGCAGTCACAACACGTCATTTCCCCCCAACTCCCCTTGGGGTTTTAAGTCTCTCTCTTCTCTTTTCTATATTTACATTTAATGCTATAGAGCTAAGTGAACTCCTCAGCCTGCACTCACTCTGCAGCCCAGCCCCTCTGAGACAAGGCTGAAGTCACAAACCTTGGACCTCGGTGTCTCTTCTACATCACAGAACATTTCTGCTCTGCTGCCTGTTTGATTTCAGTGAAGGTGGCTTGTGCTTTTTCTTTGATCGCATCCATGTCCATATTCTGGATGTTCTGCAGCTGTCCCAGGATAGAGTCCTTGTCCTCTTCCTCCACTTGATCTTCTGCCACCATCTTCTGAAGGTCTTCTGGCAAACCCACGTCATCTCCAGCCATCTGTATTTGATTCTCATCCAATTCACTCTGGTACAAAAAGCAGAAAATAAGAACAGCACATGAGAGCCTTTCTGCTGCCCCAGGATCTATCACTGAGGCTCTTTTGGTCACTTATTTGGGGTTTTCATTTGTTTTAAGGAGAACCAAAACATAGGCGCAGATTTTTCAGTCAAAGTTGTGAATTCAGGGGCTCAGGAACCCCCCCCCCAAGTGCTAAGAGTTTTCAGTTCTCTCTCTCTGAAGGGTTTCAGTAGTTGTTCATAGGTTTCAGCAGTTGTCAAAAGAAAGCCCTCAGTGTCACTTGCCATTTTCAAAATCTTTGCCATATGTGTTAACCGTGGTAACATGCTGATACTGCAGGAAAGCCACAAGTTATTTGCATCCACCAAAGACACGCCACAATAGACTGTCATCTGTTGTGTGATTCAGTCGATGAAGCAGGAGCTTTAGAATAACTGTGTGGCTATCATTTCTCTATTCCTTTGTTGGTGGATGTTTTTTAGGTATCAGCACTAAACTGAAGCCTTCCTGAAGAAAGATGCATTAAACTTAGGAAAGAATTACCGGAAACAAAAGTCTCCATCTTCCCCAAATTGTGCCTAAGTCTTTGGTTGGTATCCCTGAGCTGTGAAGAAGAGCAGGGGCTGCTGGCACATAATGTGCTGGGGTAAGTGGGGTAACAGGAGGACTTAGACAACAAAAGAAAGGATGGAGGTTGGGTGTGAGTCTCAGAAAGCAAAAGGAGACAGGAGAAGGAACTGGATAAGCAATTAGAAGGGCTGAGCTGCAGCAAGTGCTACACACACTCGCTTCCTGCCTGCCCACTGAAACGCTCCATCAGTGGGGCTGTGTCAGTTCTTAAACAATGGTGATTTTGTTCACATTTTATGGTGGATTCTGCTGGATCTAGAGCTCAGAAGAACAGGATATTTTGACACAGTTCACACATCAAAGATAAGCATTAATGCCTCATTACATCTCCAAAATGAAGCATGACAGCAGCAAAGGCCTGATATGAATAAGCAGCAATGCTATCAGCAGGAGGTGTTTTTGAGAGTGAGCGAGGTCTTGGGTTTGCATGAATGAATGAATGCAAGAATGAATGGGAGGATGTATATGAGCAATGTCTGTGTAGTTCAGGCCCTAGCAAGACAGGCAGACTGGGATGCTTGACTGCATAGCCACTATGTGACGTGTATTTACACAGCTTTATATTTGCAATAGCTGTACTGATTAACCTCATTTCTCCTCATATCTGTTAGGAAAACATGGAGAAGCGTATCGTGATAGTTACTACTACATGGCTAAAATGAGTAGGGATGTCTCTTGACTCCTTTGGGTGAGGCTTGCTCCTAGTAGATCTGTGGGAGTAGGAACAATATCCCAATTGGCAGAAGTGTTCTTTACACAGTGCACACAAAGTCAGGCTAATGCTGCAAGTGCAAATACGCAGTGAGTCTGCAAGCTCCAAGCTCTCACTTCTGAAAGTCAGGACCAGAAATGTGGTGCTGCAAAGTCATTGCTTAAGACAGCAGCTTGCAATCAGAGTGTGAGCAGGGTGTGCAGATCCTGACTGGCCCAGCTGGACACATGTAGGGACTGTTCCTTGCTGAAAACCAGACAGGGGTTGGACAGTGATAGAGGCACTACCCTGCATCAGAACACACTCAGCTTGGACTACAAAGGGCACCCAGAATAGGCAAGGCTCATAGACAGGACAGCTGGGGCTGTGGGCTCTAACCAACCCATACAGAAAACCTCTCTGGACCCTGCCAGACCTGTGCTGGACTGGATGGCTTCCCTCCTGATGACTCCAATCCTCAGAGGCTCCAGGTCCCTGAAAATGTTCAGCAATGCTTTTAGGATCTCTGAGAACACAGAAGCAACGTCTATTCTAGTAAATTAAATATGCCTGGCACTGGTCTCTTGCCCCAAGGCCAGCTGGCCTGGAACAACCCACTGCAATGCCATTGAGCTCTCTTGCCCTACCAAACAGGGTGGTCCCCTCCAACTGCCCATTGGGAATGCCTGTCCTAACTCCCAGACTGGCCCTGGGAACCGCCTGGGAGAGCGCCCAGGCCAAAACTGGGTCAGACACTAGTCTGACAATTCAACAGCATAGGTGATAGAGCCCTAGTGACTGCTAATATTCCTTGACCCTGATTATGCATCTGGAGTAGTCAGACTCAGATCCATCTAGTTAGAGGTGCAATGTAACACAGACTTCTTTATACATACATGATACACACGTGTAAAGAGAAAACACAGTCTATAATCTAAATATAGCCTAAATCTGTCTGTATGAAGGCTGATCGTAAACAGAAGAGATCAAAGTTCACAGACTAATCCACAGGGGAACCAAATGGTTTTCAGCATCACTGTGTGATGAACTGCTTTCCTTATGTCTAACTTACCCTGTCATAAGATTTACTTATGCCTTTGTGCAAAGATCCTTAGGTAGGTGAATCCAGATCTGATTCTGTGATTCATTATCTATAATGTTCCAGTTACGTACAAAATCAGAGTTCATCTTCCCTTGACCTGCAAGCGGGAACTTTGGTAAGTACTGCAGCAGCCCCACGCTGACATGTGCCATCCAAGGCCTGCAGGTACCTCACAGGTAGGAACCAGCAGCCTTGTCTCCCACCCCCAAATACCCTCTTGTGCCATCCCTACCCAGGGATCACAGTTTGGAGCACAGGAAGGAGTGCAGAAGCTGCTTGACACCCCAGCTGTCAGGGCCTCATAGGCACCTTCCCACATAGGAACAGGAGCAATCCTGTTCCCACTGCTCCTGACACACACAGTGATTCCAGTTTTCCACAGTGGATCCACAGCTGTTTCACTCTGATCTAAAAAACATTTAGATCAGCAAAAGAATTCAGCACTTGCTGCAGCTCAGCCCTTCTAATTGCTTATCCAGTTCCTTCTCCTGTCTCCTTTTGCTTTCTGAGACTCACACCCAACCTTCATCCTGTCTCCTTTTGCTTTCTGAGACTTACACCCAACCTTCATCCTGTCTTTTGTTGTCTAAGTCCTCCTGTTACCCCACTTACCAGCACATTATGTGCCAGCAGGCCCTGCTCTTCTTCAAGCTTAGCAAATGCTTGTTTTCAGATGCTTATCTAAAGCCTGTATGCACAGAAGAGCTGCTCCTGAGCCAAGTTTCTGTTTCTGCCTGGTCAATGTGCATCCCCCGCAGCACAGCTAGAGCTTATGCAAGGGCTGCATAGGAGGGAAAAAACCCTTTAAGTCTGGAATGGTGCTATTCATTAAATCAAGCCTTGACAATATTCCCATCATAACACAATAGACCAAGAGATTACATGACTACACGTCCCTTTCACGGCAAGAACTTTACTTTTTAATGTCTACAGCAGCACTTGTTATTGAAAAGACACCTGATTGCATCCGAATACTCTTTTGCTCTAAACATCAGTGAATGAGAAACATCCTGCTGTTCAGTAACAGAATCTCACAGAGCAGTGCCCACACAAGTGCTTTGACTAGGGAAGGCATCCACCTGCATGGAGCAGATGACACAGTCCCTTCCTGAGGTGCTAGAAATTCATATATCACAACACAACCCCCAGCACTCAGGCAGAAGAACAGCACTGATGTGGCAATACTCTGACAGGGAATATTGACATTTGAGGTGACATGGTGTATACAAGTGCAGATCAGTGATGTGAAAGGGGTGGTGGGGCCCATGGTCAATATGCATGCTATGAGACTGCCATACTGCAGATGAGGTCTTTGGACAGGCCTGTGGTCAGATGTTCCTTTCCAGGCACCATCAACTCAAATCCCTGTGTTTAGACCTTGCAGAAAGTACCTGATTACTGGAGATCAGTTCAGGAAACACTACGTGAAGAAGAGAGTTTGATGTGGGGTTTTTTTTAATTATAATATTTATCTATGTATTTATTTTATTTGAATGTTTTGCATGGAGGCAAAGTACTGAATACTCTGGAGATGAAAAAGTTGTCCATAGATTTAATGTCTCATGGCTAGAAACATCTTTCTGATGACAAACCTAAGTTGACAATTCTGTTAATAGGATTAGGTTCATTAAGGGACTGCTTTCCCTTATAAATCTGGCCCAGATAGCACGGAGCTTTAGATTTTGCACTGAAAAAGGGGCCCTGCTTAGTCTTGAATTTCATGCTTGCATTTACAATGTGTGCTAGTGATTGATACTGGTAATAATCAGGGTTTCTATCCCCTACTAAGCTACCTGAAATGACTTTCATTTTTCAAAATAATTAATGCATTATCACACATCTGAGAGCATTTTGCTGCCGGAATGTATCAGAGTTGAATTTTTATCAGGGATAATAATTTCATTGTCTTCTTGATATAACATGTGTTTTCACAAGGGCTGATGAAAAGCAAGCAGACATTCACTCAAGAAGCTCTATATAGGTAGATACAAATGCCAAAAAGCATATCCTGCAAAATTTACTTGCTACCACTGCACATCAGCAAAGCTGAGTAGATGCTTAATATCTTCTTTGCTGGCTGAGAGCTCCTGTCCTATCTTGGAGGCAAGCCTTCTATTATTGTTACTGCAATCTGGCCCCCAAAGTGCGCCATGTACCAAAGTCAAGATCCTGTGCAGATGGGAGAGATCACCACTGCATGCTCTTGGGTGCTGTGAGGTAGCAGTGTGCTTGTTGGAGGTCACCAAGGGTGACTGCAGAGACCTAAACACCATCTCAGAACTGGAAGAAGCGCTACAGATGGGAGACTTTCAAAATCAGAGACACCCAAGCTCCCCTGACTTGGAGTTGAGAGCTGGGCACCAAGTTGTCCTGAAGCCTTTGAAACTACTGCTGTTCAGGAGCTGGCTCAGCACATGCCTCCTAAAGGAAAACAAAGCCTAAAGATATTTTACTACTCAGCTGCTAATGAAAATGCTGGTGTTTAGAGGTTTAGGCCTGCAATCCAATCAACCACTTCAAATCTGGTACTTTTTTTTTCCCCCATAATTAATCTTTCTGTAATTAAACTCACCCTGAAGATACGCTTTCCTCTTTCTTGTCACTATGCTGAGCACCATGGCCTAGAACAAATGGCATATTGCAACTGATGAATACAGAGACGCATACCACATAATCCGCCCTTGCTCCTTCTACCCCTATATATGAAGGGCACTTAGGGACAGGACAAGAGGGAATGGCTTTCAGATGCAAGAGGGGAGATTGAGATGAGCTCTCAGTCAGAAGTTCTTCCCTGTGTGGGGGGTGAGGCGCTGGCACAGGGTGCCCAGAGAAGCTGTGTCTGCCCCATCCCTGGCAGTGTTCAAGGCCAGGCTGGATGGGGCTTGGAGCAACCTGGGCTAGTGGAAGGTGTCCCTTCACTTTTTAAGATGACAAACTGTGCCTTCAGCTAATTTGAAAAGTCAAATGTCCTGAGAGAGCATATTGATCTGAAACGAGCTGTTATATAGAACTGTGGTCACTTCAAATTTGCTTATGAAAGCTTTGTTCAACACTGACGCAGGCAGAGGGTGAGCGCTGGCAGGCTTCTCCACAGCATTTTTTTCCCTTGCCCCCCCTCTCAGTACCAGCCTCAAATCATTCTGCCATCCTTTTTAAAACAGCACTTCTCTTTCTTGCAGTCACTTTGCACGGGTTTGGTTGCAAAAAAACCCACAATTGCAAAGTTAGAGAAAAGACATTTTTCACCCCTGACTGTAAGGCCTCCCCAGTGGTTAAATATAGGTGGTACAACTTTAAGTCGCAAGGTTGATTCACTTCTCACGCAAACTGTAACTGGCCTCTCGAGGGTTTAAGCAAATGATGAAGAGTGGTGCAATTTGAGGAACGTGGCGCTAGAGGGCCTTTGCCGGCTCAGGGTTAGAAACAGCATCAAACACACTGCGCAGACGACCTGAATTGTAATTCGTATTTACAGCACCTAATCACTTTCCGAGCCCAGGTGACTTTATCAGTTTCTAATTGCTTGACTGCTGCGTCCTGCCTTTCCGGGAAAACCCAGGGTGCACAGATCAGACCATCAGATCACTGCCTGCACAGGGAACAGCAACCAGAGGACACCAGGTAGCAGCTTTTATTTGCTCAAATAAGGCATTTGCTCTAATGATAAATTTTCAGCGAGTCCCTGAAGTCATATTTGACATAATTCTAAGAAAAAGACATCTTAACGAAGCTGGAAAAATAAATCTCTTTAGAAATCTTTCATAAGCAATGAAGGAGTGACCAGGCTAAAAGCAGTTTAGTAGCATTTAAACCACCACCATTCTCAGATTAGTTATTCCTGGGAGAACTCACATGACCCTTTAACAATCTATGAGTAAGGAGCCTACGCAACCCTGAGCCTCCAAAGACTTAGCAGAAATAAGCTTTTTTCACTGCCTGCACACAGACTGAAGTTCAGGGGTGGATGCAACCCAGGTTTTAGAAGACAGAAGGCTCTCTCTGGTATCACAGGCTATGGGAACACATGGTTTACCTATCTGTGTCAGCGTGGAAGGAAGCAGCTCTTAAACTTTCCCCCTTTCCCGGTAAAGTCAACAGCAGCAACTGCAGAACTTGTGTCATGGTGCAAATAGTGCAGAGTAACATAGCATATGGGGCTAAACCAAAGGAACATGAGAGATCAGAAGATGAAATTAATAAATATTATGTACATAATAGAATAATTTGGAAAGCCCATGAAACAAAGATCCTGCTCCCCTCTCAGAAAGGTCTGAACTATATTATACTCTGGAACTACACAGATCTCAGAGAACTACGTAGAACTCTGCTTAAGACCGCACTGATTCTAGCAAAGACAACCCTCCAACCTGCAGTTCTTTGCTTTCTAGGAAACTTTAGTGCCTTCTGGTTCATTCATTTCATCTATGTAGGACTCTACAGTGCCTTTCTGTTAGATTCACCTGCTGAGCAGAGAAAAACAGCTCTAAAAGAAACAATCGCTAAGGAAAACCATGGCTCTGGCCTCCTCCATTTCTGTACTGAACTGCAGTGGGGATCCCACCAGTGAAGGCAGTTTGTCATTTTCAGAACTGTGCTGGCAATCAGTTTGTTGCCAAAGTTGGCCACTCAACTAGGTGAGGTCAGGAACTACAGGCTTACCTTTGGGAGTCTGTACTTTTCTCTCAGATGAACCCTCAGACAGGCTCGCTCTGCTTTTTTCTGTGCAAATGCTGCATCTCTTTCCATCCTGAAAGTCAGAAAAAATGTTTCAAGATACCAATAGAGTCTTTTACACTGAACCAGCTGCTTGGCTGCATAAAGCTATACACAGGAGTTATTCCCAAAGTTATGGATCTTGTCCAAAGGCATAGAAGGAAAAATTACTGGTATCAATAAAGTGATGTTAAGGGGTGAGAATTCCCATCCTCCTGCTTGTTCTCAGAATAGTTCCCTTGATTCTTGTGAAGAAGATAAACCAATTGTATTTGCTGTTACTGCTCACTGTAACAATGAGCAACTCCAGAAAGCAGAACAGGGAAGTTATGCTTATTCCTTGCTTATTCCACTGGGGCACTTACAGAGACACAGCCGCCTGCCAAGGCTCCTATTCTACAAACGGGATGTTCTCAGTATACCGCCATACACACAACAGCAGAATAGTCTTTCTGGGTCAGACCAAAAGTTTATCTATCCGAGAGTCCCATCTCCACAGGAGATGGTAATGGAAACTTAGAGAAAGAATTTAAGAGGCCAAGCATCAAAACTGCCTGGCTTCCAAAAATCAGTGGTATAGGGTACTGGAGCTGGATGTTGTCTCTCCATCATTGTCTTTAATAGCTCAGGATGGCCTCTGTCACCTATGACTTTTCCTGGTCTTTTCTGCATCCATGTATTGTTTCAGAACATTAACTGGAAGCCATGTTAAACTTCTTTCAGCCACTCACTGATCTCAACCTTCCTCTTCATGTTGCCCAATTCTCCCCTAGAGGAGCCATTAGCAGCCATAATCAGTTCTGGGATATGTTCCCACAGGGCAGTGCATGTGCAGCATTACTGTACATCCCTTCAGGTGTCCTTTGAGGCTGAGGGGCAGGAGGAGATTTTCTGCTCAGGTAGATTGGAGCTTTTAACTGGTCCTGGCATCGTGGGAAGACCTGGCAAAACTTGCTCAGCCAATCTCCCGATATTGCCTGGCCTAATCTTACACCTTTTTGTTCTGGAGGATCTAACCATTCCCTGGAACATGAAGCTTTGTAGGAACAGGAAATGGGTATAAGAGTAGTTGCATTACAGCCTGTGATGTATAGCACAAACTGGTGGTCACCTCGTGCTTAAACTCTTGTGATGCTGGAAGCAACTTCTATGCAACCATGCTGGAGGCTGCCAGCACAAGCCCCCATCTGTTTCTGCATATGACATTTTCCTGAGACACAGTAATCTGTACTTCTTTGTGCGTTTAATCGCAAAAAAACCCCAAACAAAACCCAAGCCAACTCAAAACCTGAGAAGAACCCGAAGCCAGGATGGCCAACTATGACGCCAGCAAGGTACTTCTCCGATCTCCACTTCCATGGAGTTGGAAATTGGGTAAAATCCAGAGTGCCCTGGAACAGATGCTCTGCCTGTGGCACCAATTCCTCAGCACAGGTCAGTGTGTAACACAACCACACTTGAAAACCTTACAGAAGTAATCCTTTTCCCAAGTATTTTCCCTATCCCAGGAACAGTTTTGATTCTCGGTTTCAATCAAGCATCTTCCCGTTGGCAGATGGGTTCTTTCCTTTTAAATATCCCTTGACAAAAAGCACAGCAAAACATTCTGCATTCTGTTCCAAAGCAAATGATACTATTCAGGGGTTTATGACAGAATGGGCTGCTGCTAAATACAGACCTGGATACCTCAATGCCGTCAGTCATTAACCTTTCACCTATAATCATCTTACATGAAGGATTTACACAACCATTATGTAATTGACCATTACAGGAACAGATGCATTTGAGATTTAAAAGTCAAGCGTTTTATTTATAATTATGTATGATTTGAACTCCTACCTGTCAAGTCCTCTATTTTACTTCTGGTTTGATATTTAAACACAGCAAGTGGTAAAAATTGTAGTTACAGACAAAAGAATGAAATTTATCAGTTGAAAAGTTCTGATTTAGTAGCTTGTAAAAAAAAAAAAAAAAACCCAAAAAAAAAAAACAAACCCTAAAAAATGCAACTACAAAGAATAACCATCTTCAAACTTTTATCGAGATAAATATCACCCGTTTAATGCAGCACTCACTGCTTTTTCCATATCTGCCATAGTAGATGTGGACAAATAAAAGATTGAGTATTGAAAGGGTACTGAAAGCGTATCCACACTGAGTTCTAGGCGAACAAATCATACACATCTTAGAATTAACTCCTGCACAACAGCTTGTACCTATGGTAAAGTAACATCAACTAGGAATGTATCCAGCCTATCAAGGTGTGGAGATGGCAGGAAAGCCAAGGAGAGAGTGGGGGGGGACAGGGGACACGGACGGACAGATGACACACATAGTATTTTAGCATTTCCAGTTGGTGAACTTTTATTTTGGAAAGTCTCTTTCGCAAAGATCCATCTGCTTTAAGTAAAAAGAAAGAGTGCTGAATGTTTGGCTTTTTCTTGGGTTATTTTTATCTGCACAAAGTTACCAACAATCAGCCCCATACTGATAATAAGGGAACAGGTACTCACTTCTCCTCAACCATTTGCTTTTGATATTCCTCATACTCCTCTCTGGTCATTCCTGCAGCTGCTGCTGGATCAGAAGGAGTGCTTTCTTCTTTGCTTTCTTCCCCTCCACCTCCAAGTCCCAAATTCTTTACCTGGTTGCTCAACATACTTTTCATTAGAAAAGCCATCTTCAAGGAAAAAGGAGCTATAAGCAAACAACTACAAGAAAGCCAAACGAAACCAAAACCGTTCTCAAAACCAGCAACTATAAGCAAGAGAGTTTCTACAGCCCCATCAGCTCTTCAAGGGCACAATGCTAGTGAAACGTGAATGCCAAAACCAGTTTGTCAGCCATAATCTGGATTAAAGAGTGAACTCCTTAATATCTAGAGGCAGATGGTTCAGATTACTCCAAAAAAAACCAAAACATTAGATGCAGCTACCTACTTTTTATATTAATACCTTAAGCTAATTGTACCCATGCACACACACAATTCAATTATAGTGTGCAACAGCATTTTGACTTCTTAAATCTCGAAACTCTCACTTTCAGAGATGAAAACATTCCCTGGAACGCAAGAGATCCGAATTAGAAACCTGATTGACTAAATGCCCATAGTGAAATTGTGAATTTCAGGCTATGGAGCCAAAACCCCTTTTGGTTATACACTGGAATTCCTCATTAAGCAAAACCCCCAATACTTTTTATTGATTAACGTTTTATGACATTGGACCAAACGTACATGGAATGATTTTTCTTCATCCACTTTTCGTATGGTTGATTTGCCTCACAGATGAATGGGGCAGTACTGCTAGGGTTACTTGATTTTCAAGGAAGTAATCACAAGAAAACCAAATCGCATCTTCCTACTTTTCATTCCTTAGTATTAATTTCAACTCCTCTAGGTCGAGGCTGTCTCCATCTAGGTCACCACTTTGCACAGAATACCTAGTGTTTTTAATCTCGACTGTCGGTAAAGGAGAAATTAATCTCACTGATTCTGCATGCTTTGCTAGCTTTTGGCTGTGGATTGCTTCTGTAGGTCTTCATCTTTCAACCTTTTATTCACATCATTAGCCTCACCATGTCTATTCAGGTGAAGATTTTCAGGATCTGCTATTGAGACTACAGGCTATTTTGGGAAAGAAAATCATCTGATAGGCCTCAAAAGTTCCTGGGTTTGGGTTTTGAGCACTTATTCTGCTATGGCTGACTGCACATGCCTTAATGAAACACTAATTTTGATTATCTAAATGGTTCTCCCAGCACTCATAATTTCACCGAGAGCTGGGAGGATTCCCGTTTGCCTAAAGCCTTAATCTGTATTAGAGCCTTTTAATTAAAGCAGACCTCTTACTGTTAACAAAGGAAAAAACAAAAACAAACAAACAAAAAAAAGGCAGGACATTAAATAATCCTGGATTATTAATGATTAAACAAGAAACTTAAATTTTTAAATAGAGTATCACTCAGAAGCACAAATTCCAAATCACAAAACTATTTTGCTGGCACTTGAGAAGTTCTGCAAACAGGCCTGATCCAGCATCTCTTTCAGGACAAGGACAGTCTTTGGAGGAGCACTCAGACTGCTGAGCAGTAGGGGCAATCCCATGACCCAGGACAAGTCCACAAGAGCCCCGCTCTGCTACGCAGCCTAATTTAAAAGGAAGAAGTGAAAATAAAGGGCTGAGTTAAATACAAGAGGGGCTTGGCCAAGAGCAAGTCCCTGAAAAAAAGCGATTGCTAGTTCCCAAACTTCAGCCTGACTAGAATAAGCCATCGGCCCCACACTGCTCAGAACACAGTGGATCTCGAGCAGGAGACAGATAATCCTAAGGGAAAGGAGAAGGTGCTTGGTCAATTCAGGTATCTCTAGAAATAGATGGTGGATAGAGAAAGAGGGCACATCACAACTCTGGAAAAGAAGTTTCAATCTTGCTGACCTTTCCATCTACTGCTCACAACAGGAACTGGCAACGTGGACATCAGGGGCTGGAAGATCAACTCCTCACCCTGCCTCAGCCCCATAGCCAAGCTCTGTCTTACACAAGGACATGGCACAAGAGGGGCCATGAAATACTGCATGGACCACATACAGATCACAAAGAGGTTTTCAGCAGCTTGCCAAAATCATTGAACAGGTTGAAGTAATATACAGGCATGGCTTATGCACTGATCCTAAAATGTATGAGTTCATTAACAGTATACTGGGCATCACACAAAAACATGCTACAAGAGAAGCTTAAGATCAGATAAATGTAGCTTTTGCTTGTTAGCATTTCCTTTGTGCTTTTACAGCCACTCCATTAAATGCTGGAATGACGTCACACAATGTCACTACTTAGTGCCAAATACCTCGAGTCACTTGCAGTGTTTAGCTCATCTTTATTTCAAGTTCTTCTAACTAGAACCAGGAGCACCAGTGTGTCTGTACTGCACACCTTGCAAATACAACATGCAGCACTTGATTCCGCTATAGGCTGGCAAGTACCCAAACTCCCAGCCTTTTCTAGAGACTGTGTTCCCAAAACACGATCACAGCATACAACTCCAACCACGAAATTCAAAAGCATCCAAGTGTTCTTTGAAAGGACCAAGACTCCACCCCTCCAGCTTCATCCCTCTAGAAGAGGTTGTCACCCTTTATGTAAATTGGAACATTACACATTTGCACAGAGAGAAATAGGTGGTTTAGGGCTTTCTCTGCTTGAATAGGTTCAATTAAAGATTCCTCTCCTCCACCTGTTAGAGAAATTACTTCTCACTGGGAGAAAATGATACTTACTCTTCCTGTGGGAGGTTACCACAGACATGGTTTACTGGGCAGAACAGTTAAAACCCAAACCAAAACACAAAAAGCAAGCAAGGAGATACACCATCCTGGTGACAGCAGGTTGGGGAATCTGAAGAATGAACTTCAGCAATACAGGCAATCTTCAGCTCAAAAATGAGGTACTTGATATACTCAAACCAGGCAGCAAGGAACTCTACTGGCTGTTAAGAGACTTAAACGTAAAGCAGGATGTCAACTTCTAACTCTAAGCATCTGATCCTGAAGGCAAGTTTGATACTCTTAACACAAGCTGTAGAGCGAATCTTACTTTTAAGTTCGAGCCACTCTTGCACTAGACCGCAACATAGAGGATATAATCCCTTTGTGCAGAATGAACTCTGGATTCAGTGTATCCTTGTAATCAGTGCCAGTCATCTGTCCCTTCAATGTAGGCAGAGCCTCAGCCTCTGAATGCTGTTAATTCTCCAGCATCAGGTAGGACTGAACCCAGATCTCAAAGCATTCAAACTCTCTGAACAGAAAGTAAAGAATGCTTCAGATACACTTGCTTGGATTTCATGGACATACAGCAAATTAAAAGAAAAAAAAAACCTTACTAAAAATATGCATCTTTATTCAAATAATGTTATCTCTGAACTCCAAGTGTCAATTTACATTAGTCAGAAACAAACATATGACAATGTCAGCTGTCTGAATTAGAAAAAAACCCAACAGTAGACAGTATTCGGTGTTACAGTAATTGATGCATTGATAAATGTCAAATTTTCTTCAAACAGGAAGTTAGGCAATTTACAAACCATATTGTGGGTTTTACTTTTGAAAGATTCAGGTGTGACCATGGATAATATACCCTGACCAGTACAATGAAATTCTCTTTTTACTGCCAACTATTTGCTACTTAGCATCCACACTTCAAGTAGTTATTAGAGTTGTTCTCCCCCATATTGTCAAACCAGATTCCAAGGTGTCTTCTCCTAGTCCTAAAATCTTACTTGATAAGAATCAAACATACTATTAGGGTTAAAAGAAACTTCTAGTAGCCAGCTGTAACAGGAGGCTACATTGACTGACAAACATTCTTAAAGTCCACACTTGTTGCTATCAGTTCAAGAACAGACAGGACAAAATTTGAGCTGGGCAACTGGGAGCTTTCCTTTGATCCAGTGAGTGACAAGGCAATTATGGAAGTTCCAAGGAGACAACTGTGAAATGAAGCACGAAGCAAAGTTATCAGTTTTTGGACGTTACATATTAGACCTTCTGCTCCCCAATACAAAAAGTTTCCTAGTTGCACATGGGAGATCTGTTGGATCAATCAGCAGCATAAACACGTGAGCTGAGCCTCATCCTGAAGAGGCAGTTATAGGCTGTCCCCCTAGACACCATCCCCAGCCTTCTCTTCTTTCTAAGACAAGACACAAAAGTATGTGCTGAACCAGCTTTAAAAGCAAAGTTCTATCTGGATAAATTCACAGTAACAAAAATACAAACTTCCTCCAATTGATCCATTAGAGCTGTTCCTCTTTGTCCCAGATCTATGCACCCACTTAGACATACAATTGCTAGCCTTTCTGAATAAAAAGCCTTGCAAAGCCTGTTTGAGAGAAGGAGCTCTCTTTAGATGTTGCACTGATGCAGGAAGGCTTGCAATTGAAAGGAACAACACTGTACGCTTTCAGAACTATTTATGAAAGTATATTAAGTTTAGTTACAAGAATAAGGGTTGTAATAGCTTAGACTCAAGGCACCTGTAAGTATTTGCTGGTGTTTAAAGTAAGGATTTACCCTATTTATCCAGCAAGATCAGCCTGAAGCAGTGGTTTCTGATTAGCACAGCAAAAACTTCTCAAATTTAGAAATGAATCTATAAAGCTATACCACATACAGCATACTACATATTGTAGATATGTAAATACGTGTAGGCAGTTTTATTGGTATAGCACAGACATCCACGTTTTGGACACAATAATTTAAGTAACAAAGTATGTTGCATAGATTTATCACTTCTCCAAACTGACAGGCACAATACTGAAGTGTTCTTCATTACAGCAAATTTGGCAGCATGTGTTGCACCCCAAGAGAGTAGAGTGTAGGAATGCAGTAGTAGTACGCTAGATTCCAGATAACTTATGCAGATTTAGAAAAACAGATTAATAATTAAAAGCAAAACATCCCAATGCATTTGTGTACTTTATAGGATTATAAAAAACCCAAAACAAACCCCCCTATTCTAGCTCTACACACAAACGCCCTAAGGACAACGTTATCACAGATATGTAAACAAGGCAAAATGAATTCATCTCACATTCCTAATTTGGGCTCTCTGCTTTGTTTCTTTCCTGAAGCAAATGTTCACCTGATAAGCAGTATCAAACACTCATGTTCAGTCTCATGCTTTTGACACTAAGCAGGAACTGACACACAATACTGGTTCTACAATAGCTACCGGATTAACAAACATGTCTGAAACAACAACCTGTGAAGAAATGGGCTAAACACCCAACAGCTGTAGTTTAGAACAGTTGCCATGTTAAGACTTAAAGCATTTCCATTTGATACATGAAAGACAGAAGACAGCTTTATAAAAAGACATACGCTAAACATACCCTTAATAAAAACAGATTAAGCAATAATATCTTTGCTGAAGAAGTTCCACAAATCTCCAAGCAAAATTACAGACACACTTGAAACTATGAAAAAGAACTCAGTCCCACAATATACTTGAAGAAACTACTTTATCATGTTTTCTCTCACTACCTAAAACTAAAACCCAAAATAAGGAGATAAGCCTCTATTTGCTTGTTCAGTATAGTCTGTTTTCTATGTCAGGTATCAACAGTCAGACTGCTAAAGGTCTGTCTTTGTGTCCACATATTAAAAAGTGTTTAAATCTGTATTTCATGCAGAGTTACAATTAACATAGCAATGCTTAAACTGTTAAATCCAAGTGTGAAACTTAAGTGTTCATAAAAAAAAACCTTCACAACCCCCTCAAAAAAAAAACCAAAACCCCCAGAGAACAGTTGTTTGGGGTTGGTTGGTTTTTCTTTTTGTTGTTAGTTTTTGGTTGTGTTTTGTTTATTTGCTTGCTCTTGGTTGTTTGGTTTTGTTTTTTTTTTTTTAAGCAAATCTGTCAGGACACTTAATAGGAAGCTTTTTGCACAAATCATCCAACTGCAAGTCTCTTTATGAACAACCAAACCTGGGTGTTTCAATTCCCTCCTCTGCAATCTTAACAAAAGAAGAAGAATATGGCATTTGCCTTCCAGTACATGTAAGAAGTTAGCTGAAAACACAACCCAGATAGGGGCCACAGTCTTCCCCTATCTAGCATTTGCTCTGCTGCTCCCCAGTCCATTTGTAACTTTAGCATTAACAGTTTAAATTGGAACTCATTTTGTTTAACAAAATTCAATAATTTACAATACTGAAGTATATCAAACACTAAATTTTCCCTCATTTACAAAAGTTTTCTGTGCATACATACTGCCGTTACGTACACACAAAGGGAAGAGGTCATCAAAAGAACTTTTTGGCTGCTGCTTCTTGTTGACTCCTGAAAGAAAAAGCAGAAGAGAATTTATTAAGTACTTATAGTATAAAGCTAGCTAACTGGTTTAAATATTTATTTGGGGATTAAAAGATTCCATTCCTTGTCAACAGAGACTTAGGGAAATCAAATATAAGTCGTATCACAAAAGCAGGATACATTTTTTTCTATTTACAAAGACATTAGTAGCATCACTGTAGTTCCAATTTTGGATCAGACACAGAAGGAAATGAGACATTCCAGACAAACCAGAAGCTGTGAAAGAACATACAAACTAAAGCTTCTCAGTATATGATTGGCCTAAAAAAATCACAGAGAAGGAAACACATGCAATCAAATAGTGGAAGAATTCACTTGAAATGGAATTTCCTTTTCCCTCTGGCACAGAACGTACTTATTTTCTTAGTGGATACAGATACTGTGGATCAGCCACACAAAGATGCTAGAATTACCAAGGCATCAAAAAACTGGTGGGGACCAGGTCCTCATTTGCCTTGAAAGCCATCATTTCAGTTGATGGAATAACATGACATATGTAGGAAATGCACTCTCTCCACTTTGTGGAGAAGAAGATACACAAAAACTACTGCAATCACCAGCAGTGGTCTTATATTAATATTAGTTATCCTTCCAGAGAAGTAGCAAACAGCATTTTCCCTCTGAAGGACAATGCAGCTATTTCTAGTCCCTACTCCTTATCCTGATTAGGGTCTGTGAGAAGCAAGAAGGAAGACTACCAACCAGTCCTTACTGTCAATAGGTTTTCCTTCCCATCAATGCAAATTTAATTTGAGCATTATGACATTATAGGGAGAAGAAGAGAACAGAGAAAACATCCCA